>NW_024044837.1:2336995-2569435 GCF_015852505.1 Tachyglossus aculeatus
AAACAATAAAACAGACACATTCCCTGACCATTACCTTAGCAAATACCATTATTTTTATTATTATTACTGCTATCTGAATGGTGGCTGAGAATTCTGGCTCCTCAAATGAAGAGAGGCATGTTTCAGTCAAACGATAACTAAAGGTACTTTATAAAGAAGCAGGCAAATATTGTCCTTTCCCAGATACAAGAACACGTGGACGGTGCCCCAGAACACCGGGGCCATCGCCCGGATACAAACGTCAACCACCAAAATGTGAGGTTGCAGTCCACAGGACCAAACAATGGATGGGCAGTCTTTACAGCATCTCTAAATCAGAGAATAATTCTTGTTTTCTAAATAAGCCTTCATAAAAATCCAAGTCTTTCTGCCGTATCGACGGACACACGGACATTAGGGATCTCACGAAGTGATTCTATTTCACGGGGCTGGCTTCCAGACTGTTCTCCTGCAGAGCCAGCAAAGCGGCCTTAAAGGGAATCGAGCAAAGCTGATAGTTTGATGGAACAGGTGGGGAGGTCAAACGTCTTTCTACCCCACTTTCAGGAGAAAGTCTGTGGGAGCAGCTACAGAATAATAAACTCAGAACTCAGTCTTGAGAGGTGGTTGGGAAATGTGTCTTTTTACTCTCTCCCAAGTGCTTAGTACAGTGCTTTGCATATACTAAGCGCTCAATAAATTATTGAATGAATGAATGAATGTCATCTTCCTGCCAATTTACCATTGAATCAGTGGTAACTACTGGTGCACTCTCCATGAGAGAGACACCCCATGGACCTCTCGCCTCGGAAAGACGTGCGCTAAGCTATAAATCGATTCTATTTATTGAGCACTTACTATGTGCAAAGCACTGTACTGAGCACTTGGGAGAATCCAAGACAACCAAATTCGCAGGCACATTCCCTGCCCAAAAGGAGTGTACAGTCTAGAATGACAGGATTCTCCTCCAAATATCCTTCAGGCTTCCTGAGCCCTTTGGGAAATTTGAACCAAAATAACCAAAACCTAAAATGAATTCTCCGGTTCGTTGGGTTGGCTAGGGCAGGGGGAGATGCCGTCGGGGAGGGGCAACAAAAAGGGCAAGGCTGAGTTTGCGGGGTGGCATACTACCTTCCCCCTAAACCACTGGTTCACCTGGGATGGCTGCCTGCAGGAAGTGGGGCGGGGGGGAGGTGTAGATGGAATCCAGGGAGAGCTAATGTCCAGGCTGAAGACTTCCGATCTCCCGGGACATCCGAACAGAGTCAGGCCGGAATCCCGAGCTCTGTCTCAATCCTCTCCCGGGTGGCCCCCTCTCTCCCGCTGGCACCTCCTCCAATTCACAGTATTTCTTGAGCACTTCCTCTGCTCTGAGCCCTGCGCTAACTGACCCCCATGTGGGAATTCACTTCTGAGGTCGGCTCCGGAGAACTGGTGGTTCTGCGCTGCCAAACTTTCCAAAGATACGTCCTCGCCCAGCGGGGTTTTCTCAGTGCAGATTTTCAGAATCGAAAGCCTTCCCTAGGAAAGAGCAATCGCTGTAAGACTTATGTCCGCCGACATGCCATCCTCCTATGGGAAGCGGCGCGGTCTAGTGGATAGAGCCCTGGCCCAGGAGTCGGGAGGACCTGGGTTCTAATCCCAGCTCCCATTTGTCTGCTGGGTGAACTCGGCCAAGTCACTTGACTTCTCCCTCAGTTGGAAAATTGGAATTAAAACCGTGAGCCCCATGTGGGACAGGGACTGTGTTCAACGTGATCAGCTTTTATCTACTCCAGCGCTTTGTACAGTAATGGACATACAGTAAACGCTTAATAAATATCATCGTTCTTATTATCATTTTCCGCTTCCTGACATACCGTGCCGCAAATTATGGGTTTCAGACCCACTGAGACCAAGCACTCTTCAAGCCATTAACCAGGGTCAACAGCTTCTGAGCCCTTACTGTGTCATCCACTGTCGCACTGAGTCATGTAAAATCCATTTGGCTTATACACAAGTGGAACGTTTGACATCAGCAAAATGGGATCATGTTTGAATCTTGAGGAAAAAAAGACAATGCTCAAAATTGGAGAAGATGAACAAACGCCCAGTCCTTAGGAGAAAAATCATTGGTAAGCAGCAAGGGGAAAAGTGTGGCCTAGAGGAAAGAGCATGGACCTGTGAGTAAGAGGCCCTGGGTTCTAATCCCAGTTCCACCACCTGCCCGCTGCAGGACCTTTGGCAAGTTCATTAAGCAACTGTACTTACTAAGCACTTACTGTGTGCAGAGCACTGTGCTATGTGCTTGGGCGAGTACAATCAAACAGAGCTGGTACTCACATTCCCGTAACATCTCTGTGCCTGAGATTCCTCATCTGGAAAGTGGGGATTAAATTCCCGTTCTCTCTCCAATTTAGACTATCTCTTCAAAACCCTACTGAGACCTCACCTCCTCCAGGAGGCCTTCCCAGACTGAGCCCCCTCCTTCCTCTCCCCCTCCTCCTCCTCCCCATCCCCCCGCCTTACCTCCTTCCCCTCCCCACAGCACCTGTATATATGTATATATGTTTGTATATATTCATTACTCTATTTATTTATTGTATTCATTTTACTTTGTTAATATGTTTTGTTTGGTTCTCTGTCTTCCCCTTCTAGACTGTGAGCCCACTGTTGGATAGGGACCATCTCTACAGGTTCCCACCTTGTACTTTCCAAGCGGTTAGTACAGTGCTCTGCACACAGTAAGCGCTCAATAAATGCGATTAAATGAATGAATCTGAATGGGACAGGGTCTGTGTCCAACTTGACTTTCTTGTATCTACCCCAGGGTTTAGGTACGGTGCTTGGCACACAGTAAGGGCTTAATAAATACCATCATCATGCTTACTTCTCCTCTGCTTAGCGGCCCTGGCCCGCCTCTGCCTCTCAGACCTGGTCGCCCCCCGCCTCTCGGCCCTGGTTCCCCTCTGCTTCTCAGCCCTAGTCCCACTGTCTCCCGACACAAGTACCGCTCTGCCTCCCAGCCCCAGTTCCCCTGTCTCCTGGCCCAGGTACTCCTCTGCCTCCCGTCTCTGGTCCCCTGTTTAACGGGCCTTGTCCCCCTCTGCCTCCCTGACCTTGTCCCCCACCGTTCTCGGCCCTGGTCCCCCTTTGCGTCCCGGCCCAGGTACCCAGTGCCTCCTGGCCCTGGTCTCCCTCTACCTCCCTGCCGCGGTCGACCATCTACCGGCCCGGTTACTCCGCTGCCTCCCGGCCCAGGTCCCCCTATGCTTCCCGGCCCGGGTCCCCCTCTGCCTCCCGGCCCAGGTCACCCCCAGCCTCCAGGTCCTGGTCCCCCTCTGCCTCCCTGCCCTGGTCGCCCCCCTCCTCTTTACCCTGGTCACCCTGCCAACCTGCGCTGGTCCAGCTCTGCCTCCCATCCCTGTTTCCCCTGTGCCTGACGGCCCTAGTTCCCCTTCAGTTCCAAGAAGCTGGGGGACAAGGTCAGGGAAGCAGAGGATCAAATCTGCCCATAGGATCTGGTCTCCGTTTCCCGGCCCAGCTCACCCTCTGCCTCCCGACCCTGCCCCCCGTCTGCCGGCCCAAGTACCCCTCTGCCTCCTGGCACTGGCCCCCTCTGGCTCCAGGACCGGTCCCCCTCTGGCTCGCTGCCCTTGACCCCACTGCTTCTCGGCCATGATCCGCTTTTGCCTTATGGCCCAGGTACCCCTCTGCCTCCGGTCCCTGGTCCCCCTCACCCTCCCAGCCCTGATCCCGTGTCTCCCGGCTCAGGTACCCCTCTGCCTCCTGGCCGTGGTCCCCCACTGCCTCCCTTCCCTGGTCCCCCTCTGCCTCCCGGACCTGGGTTCCCCCTACCTCCTGGCCCTGGTCTCCCAGTCTCAAGAACCAGGTTCCCCTCTGCCTCCTGGCCCCGGTCCACTGTCTCCTGGCCTAGGTACCCCTCTTCCTCCTCGCCATGATGCCCCCCTGCCAACCCGCCGTGGTCCCCATCTGCCTCCTGGCTCAGGTACCCCTCTACCTCCCTCTACTGGTCTCCCTGTCTCCCAGTTCAGGTACCCCTCAGCCTCCTTGCCTTGGTCCGCCCCTGAAAACCCGCCCTGGTCCCCCCGACACCCGGACCTGGTTATTCTGTGCTTACCGGCCCTGGTCCCCCTGGGACTCCCGGCCCTGGTTGCTTCTACCTCCAGGCCCTTGGGTGAGTCCCCTCTATATCCCGGCCCTGGTCCCATGTAACCCGGCCTAGGTACCTCTCTGCTTCTTGGACCTGGTCCCCCTCTGCCACCCCGTCCTGGTCCCAGTCTGCCTCCCGGCCCTGGTCCCTCTCTGCCTCTCGGCCCTGGTTCCCCTGTCTTCCGGCCAGGGTACCCCTCTGCCTCTCGGCCCTGGTTCCCCTGTCTTCCGGCCAGAGTACCCCTCTGCCTCCTAGCCCTGATCCCTCTCTGCCTCCAGGCCCTGGTCGCCCTCGGCATCCCTGTATTTTTCACCCCCACTTCTTTGCCCTGGTCACCCTTTGTCTCCCAGCCCATGTACCCCTCGGACTCCCTGCCCTGGTCCCTCATCTCCGGGTCCAGGAAACCCTCGGCCTCCTGTCCCGGTCTCCTTCTGCCTCCTGGCCCTGGTCTCCTTCTGCTTCCCTGCACTGGTCCCCCTCTGCCACCCGGCCCTGGACACTCTGTGCCAACCGCCCCTGGTCTCCTTCTGCCTCCAGGCCCTTGTTTCTCTCTCCATCCCGGACGTGGGTCCCCTTTACCTCCAGGTCCTGGTCTCGCGGTCTCCCGGCATACGTACCCCTCTGCCACCTGGCCCTGATCGACTTCTGCCACCCTGCCCTGGTTCCCCTTTATCTCTTGGCCCTGGTTCCTCTGTGGCTCCGGGCCCTGCTCTACTTTTCATTCATTCAATCGTATTTATTGAGCACATACTGTGTGCAGAGCACTGTACTAAGCGCCTCCCGGCCCTGGTCCCCCTGTCTTTCGGTCCAGGTAAACCTCTGCCTTACCGTCCTTGTCCCCCCCGCTACTCGACCCTGGTCCTCATTTGCCTCCTGGCCCAGGTACACCTCTGCCTCCTGGCCCTGGTTCCCCTCTACCTCCCGGCCCAGGTCCACCATCTACTGGACGAGTTATGCTTCTGCCTCCCTGCCCTAGTCCCTCCCCACCACTCCACACTTAGATTCGCCCCCCTTGGCCCTGGTCCCCCCCTCCACCCTACCCTGGTCCCCCCCTGCCTCCCGTCCCTTTGTCTCCTGTTCCTGACAGCCCTAGTTCCCTTTTAGTTCCAGGAAGCGGGGGGACAAGGGCATGGAGGCAGAGGAATCAATGTGCCCGCAGGACCTGGTCCCGGTTTCCCGGCCCTGGTCCCCCTCTGCCTCCCGACCCTGGTCTCCCTTCTCCGGGCCCCGGCACCCCTCTGCCTCCTTGACATGATGCCCCTCTGCCTCCCAGCCCTAGTCACCCAAGCCTCCCGACCCTAGTCCCCCATCTCCCAGCCCAGGAATCCCTTGCCTCCTGGCCCTGGTATCCTTCTGCCTCCAGGCCCTGATCCCCATCTGCCTCCCTTCCCTTTTCCTCCCCCTTCTTCACCCTGGTCCCCCTTTGCCTTCCAGCCCAGGTACTTATCAGCTTCCTAGCCCTGGTCCCCCTCTGCCTCCTGGCCTTGGTCCCCCTCTGCCTCCAGGCCCTGGTCCCCCTCTACCCCCCGGGCCTTTACCCAATGTGCCTCTGGCCTTTGCCTCCTTCTACTTCCAGGACCATGGGTCTCTCTCCATCCCGGAGCTGGTTCCCCTCTACCTTCCGGCAATGGTCCCCGGTCTCCCGGTACAGGTAACACTTCTGCCTCCTGGCCCTGTTCCCTCTCTGCCACTCTGTCCTGGTCCCCCTCTGCCTCCCGGTCCTAGTCCCTCTGTGCCACGCGAATCTGGTCTAGTTCTATCTTCAGGACCTTGGGTCACTCTCCGTTCTGGCTCTGGGTCTCGTCTACCTCCCAGCCCTGGTCGCATTGTCTCCTGGCCCATCAACCCCACTGCCTGCCGGCCCCTGTCCCCCTCTGACTCGCTGCCCTGGCCCCCCTCGTCTTGGCCCTGGTCCCCAACTTCCTCCCGGCCCTAGTCTACTTCTACCTCCAGGCCCTTGGGTCACTCACTGTCCCGTCCCTGGATCTCCTCTCCCTCCCAGCCCTGGTCCCCCGTTCTCCCGCCCAGGTACCCCTCTGCTTCCCGAGCCTAGTCCCCCTTTTCCCAGCACTGGTATCCCTCTAGCTCCTGGCCCTGTTCCCCCTCTATCTTCCGGGCCTGGTCCCCCTCTGCCTCACGGCCCTGTTCTACTTTTATATCCAGACCCTTGGGTCTCTCTCCGTCCTGGACCTAGGTCCCCTCTACCTGTCGGGGCTGGTCCCCCATCTCCGGGCCCAGGTACCCATCTGCCTTCCGGCCATGGTCCCTCTCTGCCTCCCAGCCCTGGTACCCCTCTAACTCCCTGCCTCATTACCCTGGCCCCACTCTCTCTTCCGGCCCAGGTACACCTCTGCCTTCCGGCCCTGTTCCCCCTCTACCTTCCAGCCCTGGTCTCTTCTGTCTCCCGGCCCTGATCTCCTTCTACCTCCAGATCCTGTGGGCCTCTCTCTGTCACGGCCCTGGGTCCCCTCGACCTCCTGGCCCTAGTCCCAATGTCTCCAGAACCAGGTACCCCTATACATCCTGGCTCTGGTTACCGTCTACCTCCTGGCCCTGGTCCCCTGTCTCCTGACCCAGGTACAGCTCTGCCTCCCGGCCCAGGTCCCATATGCCTCCCTGCCCTGTTCAGCCCTGCTTCTCGGCTCCGGTTTCCCTCTGCTTCCCAGCCCGGGTAATAATAATAATAATAATAATAATAATAATAATAATAATAATGATAATAATAATAATGATGATAATAATAATAATAATAATAATAATAATAATAACATTTATTAAGCGCTTACTATGTGCGAAGAACTGTTCTAAGAGCTGGGTAGGTTACAAGGTGATCAGGTTGCCCTACAGGGGGCTCACGGTCTTAATCCCAAATTTACAGATGAGGGAATTGAGGCACAGAGAAGTTAAGTGACTTGCGCAAAGTCACACAGCTGACAATTGGCAGAGCCGGGATTTGAACTCCAAAGAACGTGCTCTTTCCACTGAGCCACGCTGCTTCTCTTGGAGAGGTGGGTTGTGAAAGCAAAGAGCAGAATCCATACAGCAGGCCAGTTCCACCCCAAGAGCACTGCAGAAAGAGGTCAGCCCACTAGTGTCTCCCCCAGGGCCACCGCCGCACATTCCAAACAGTCGCGGAGTGAGGGAGGGTGGCAGGTGGCCGGCAACCCCGGGCCCTGAGGCAAGGGAGGGGGTGGCATGGAGCCTTTACCTGGCACAGAGACAGGCCCGAGACCTTCTCTCGGAGACCCCATGTTCCGCTCCCATCCTCAAGCCTCCATGCAGTGCCTTTGCTGTACCCTGCTGACCCAGCTACAACCTGGATAGGGCAAGACTCACGTAGGCCACACTGCGTAACTGGGAAACAACATACGGACGTCCCGGAAGGGAGGCTGAACTGCTCTGCCTTCCCTGAGCTGCCTTCCGCAGCTGCTCCGGGTTATTTGATATGCCTCGACTGTTTTGGAAGGGCTGGAGAGTGCTCCGTTCTTGTCCCGTGGCCTTCTGGGTCCCATAGTGTGGGCACCTGAGAATGCTGGGAGACATGGACCCCATGCTGCCCCATTCTATGGTCACCATATCGTTCTGGGTGCCAACCAAAACATGACGCAGTCGGCAGAAGCTTCATCAACCTGAGTGAATTATTCAGGGTCAGTTTGAAAAATTGACCTGAGTGGCTCAATTCTTCCGGTACCTGCCAGTCGCCTCACCCACCATTTTGTTCCCAAATGGGGGTGTGTGGGGGGGTGATGTCAAATCCATAACTACAAATCAGGACTACTCGACTTGCACTTGAAGAACCACTCCTTGAGGACTACCGACAAGCTGTCTCCATCTTCTGATTCAACCCTCTGCCCCTCCACTCTCCAGCTCACTCTCTTTGTTCCTCTCAGCTAAGCCTTCATTGCTGTACCTCACTTTCAACTCCTCCACTTTCAAGCCCTTGCTATTGCTGGCTCTCCGGCCTGACACTTCCTTCCTCCCTTCTTCCCTCCACAGACAGGTTCTCCTCACATTCAAAGCCACCCTCCTGGGGCCCCATATTTTCCCATCAGTGGCATTTATTGATGGCTTACTGTGTGCAGAGCACTGTACTGAATGCTTCCAGCAACCTTCCCCAATAAAACTCCAGCCTCCAGAGTCAGTTCAACCCAACAGCCCTTCTAACGCTTCCGTATTGATTTTAACTCTTCCATGGCACTTCTGTGTATGCATAATCAACTGAACAGTCAAACTAGTTCCGTCTCCTGCTTTTAAAGATTTGTAATGTCGCTCTCCCATTAAGAGTGTGGGCTCCTTGAGGGACGGGAAGGTGTCTCAGTGCACTGAGCTCAGTGGATGATCAATAAACAACATTACCTACCTACCTACCTAACTCCGAAGCCTATAGGACACTTGCCCCCCAGTCCCCTCATGGAAAAAAGTGAAACTCATTCCCCACAAACCAAAAGGATTCTGAAAGCGGGCAACTTTCGGTCACGAGAGATCTCAACCAAGACTTGGTTCCAGGCAAGGACAAAGACAGGGCACAAGAACTGAAACTTGTCAGAAACTCCCAGTATTCTCAGGTGCCCACACTATGGGACCCGGAAGGCCACGGGACAAGAACGGCGCACGCTCCAGCCCTTCTAAAACAGTCGAGGCATATCAAATAACCCGGAGCAGCTGCGGAAGTCAGCTCAGGGAAGGCAGAGCAGTTCAGCCTCCCTTCCGGGAAGTCCGTATGTTGTTTCCCAGGGGGCAGGCAAAGACAGAGCCAGGAAGCCTTCAGAGACCTGATGGGTCACTATGTTCTTTTGAGGGGTCTTTTCCTCCAAGTGCCCTCCCTGGGAGGGCAGAGGTCTTATGCCAGCGACCTAGAAGGAAGCAGGATGGGGGTTCCAGCCTCCGCAAACTGTAGAGGGGTGAAAACGGGTTCATCCCCATAGCTGGAGATCTCTGGGAGCACTCTCCACGCCCCAGGGCCCCCCTCAGAGTTAGTTGTCATGGCAGTGGGCTGAAGTAAAGAGATACCCCGTAAACGGACTCTTAGGGTCCCCGACCACTCTGAGATGTGCAGAAAGAAAGCCCCTCGGGGAAGCACCACTAAGGAACTGCCGTGATTGAACCAGAACATGTTGCGAGCAGATGCCACCTCCACTTATGAACCCTATAATTGTCTCTACTAAAACACCATCTAGCACAACCAGCCCGCCCTCCCCCCTGTAATTCCTAACACATTATCATCTTTATTCAGTTAAGCCCACTTAAAACAACACAGAATTAAAGCCCTCCTCCCCCACTACAAATGTGTGCCCAGGGCCCTGGGGTTGTGGCAAGCAGATAAATCTCGGGGAAAACTGGGGCCACTGCTTGGAGCTGCTGGGAGAACGTCCAGCTCTGTTAGGTGACCGGCTGAGCCTCCGACATCCCGGGGAAGGAGCACCAGGATCCCACCCAAATGTCTTACCTCAGATGGGCAGGACCTTTCCCAAGGGAAATTCCGGAACCGTACCCTAGACGTTGCCGGGTGTGGCAGCTCCAGGATGGTCTCGCCCAGTTTTCAAAAAGAGGAGGAAAGGGAGAAAAGGGGAGCGGACATCACCGAAAAAGCTCCTATACACTGGAGGTTCGTTTCGAGACGGCAAGCTCGCTGTAGGTAGGGTATGCGTCCGTTTATTGTTATATTGTGCTCTCCCAAGCGCTTAATGCAGTGCTTTGCACAAATAAGCACTCAATAAATATCGCTGAACGAATGAAAGCTCCTGAAAAAACTGGTCCCTGGGTCCCGAGCCCAGCTAGCAGCTCGGTGGGAAGGGGCTCTGCTCAAGAACCCCTTTCCCTCTGGTAACAGTCTCCCCTTCTGCCCCCTCTCCCACGCGACCCCTCCCCCACCCACGCACCAGCTTAATTAGGAACTAATTAGGTGCTAATAGGAGCACACAAAGCTCTTGTTTGAAAGGCAGAAAATCCAATTCCTTTCGGCCTGTCTGTGGTTGGGAATTCAAAATAGCCCTTCCCTGGGCAAATGTGGTAAACGGACTATTCAAAGAACCTCTGTATGCAAAGTTGGAGTCGGACCCTCTGATACCATGCCATGTTATCGGGACCCGTGAGGACGACTACTAGTTCAATTACTGGGCCCAGCTAAGGAAAACAGCCCCTGGGGGCCCCTGCCCAGGTTTCCAGAGCAGCTCCCAACCAGAAAGGCGGAGTAAAAGAAGATGAGTATGAAGGGATTGCTTTCCCTTCTGTGTAGTCTATGCAATTGGATCTGTGACCTTTGACATTTGATCTCCGCCCCACCCTAGGCACTACTGCCGTTATGTACATAACTTTAATATGGCATATTGTATATTACTTATTCATTATTAATAATGACTAGACTAGAAGCGCATTATGTGCTCAACAGATACGACTGATTGATTTCAGTTTGGGATTGGCCTGCTGCTGCAGCTGTTTAAAACAATAATGACAATAATAACGGTATTTGTTAAATACTTGCTACGTGCCAAACAGTATTCTAAGGGCTGGAGTAGATACGAGATAATCAGATTGAACACAGCCCTTGTCCCACATATGGCTAACGGTCTTAATCTCCATTTTACAGATGCGGGAACTGAGGCCCAGAGAAGTTAAGTGATTGCCCAAGGTCACGCAGCAGACAAATGGCAGGGCTCGGATTAGAATTGATGACCCTCTAACTCCCAGGCCCATGCTCTATCCACTAAGCCATGCTGCTTTTCTCAGTGCTTCTCCTCAGTGATCCTCGAAGCCCATTCCCAGCCACCCTGGCTCCACCTCACTTTCTCCCTTCACATCCGACAGGCCACAGCTCTCCTCATCTTCAGAGCCCTTTGAAAACCTCATTTCCTCCAGGAAGACTTGCCGGACTAAAGAAGACTAAGAAAGAATAGCAGAATCAGCGGGGCATGCCCTACCAACGGGCAGCCGCTCTCGGCACCCCCACAGGCAACTGAAGAGGGGTGTAAGGTCCCTGCATTGCCAAGTACTCTGCCCCACCACACTCCACCCTGCCTGCTCCAAAGAAGCAGTCAGTGCAATTGCCACCCGGCCTCACTAGAGACCCCCGGCAGCTGGCCCAGGCAGCTGGCGGAAACCTGCCCAAGACCCCTGCCCCAAGAACCGGTGCTTCACTGCTCGGAGCTGCGCACACCCAGCGGGTGGGTTTCGGTCAGAGATTCCCCAGCGGAACAGAAATCCAAGACAGACAGCGCCCAGGGCAGGCTCACTCCAGGGGACCGCGGCTCGGGTGACTTTTGGCTACGTGGCTGAGGGGACACCCCTCCTTGGCAATCAATCAATCAATGGTACTTATTGAGCACTTACTGTGTGCAGAGCACTGTATTAAGCTCTTGGAAGAGGACAATATGACAGGGTTGGTAGACGGATTCCCTGCCCACCAGGACATTACAGTCTAGCTTTCGGATATGTACCTGAGTGCTGTGGGCCTGGGGTGAATATTCACCAAGTACTACAGGGTACAGATACAAGTGCGAAGGCCACCCAGGAGGGAGGGGAAGTTGTCCTAACAGAAAAGAGGCTTAACGGGGGAAGGCCTCTTGGAGAATATATGATCTGAAAAATGATAATAGTAATAATAATGGTCATAATAATAATAATAACTTAGAAGATGAATACGCATGGAAAGGTTTAGCAAAATTGGTGGTACTGGGTCACAAAAGCATGAAGACTCTCCAGCAGTCGTGATTAAAGACGTAAGACCTTTGTATAAACATTAAAGAGCCTCACTCGATCACTCATTCGCAAGATAACTCTTCTGAGGGAGCCACTGTCCTTACAGATATGAAGATGTTTCTTTCATCACTGATTACCAACTTTGTTTTCTTTTTAGTGTAGTCCAGTTTTCTCTTAATATGCACATCAAAGCTCCAGCTAGACTCTCAGCCTTCTGATCCAACGCCCACCATCAAAGCTACACTCAGCTCTGCCGCAATAACTCCTAATTTCACTAGATATTTCGACCAAACATCTGTCTCAGTTTTCTCCTCTGTAAAATGGGGATCCACAATCTGCTCTCCATGCTTTGAATGAGAGGGACAGGGACTGTGTCTGATTGTTACCTTTTATCTATCTATCCAAGTGTTTGGCCCAGAGCAGCATGAAGCAGCATGGCTTAGTGGCTTGGGCCTGGGAATCACCTGGGAGTCTGAAGGTCATGGGTTCTAATCCCAGCTACACCACTTTTCTGCTGTGTGGCCTTGGGCAAGTCCATTCACTTCTCTGTGCCTCAGTTCACTCAGCTGTAAAATGGGGATTAAGATTGTGAGCTCCATGAAGAACAGGGACTGTGTCCAACCTGACTTGCTCGTATCCACCCCAGCGCTTAGTAGAGTGGCTGGCACATACTAAGTGCTTAACAAATACCATAATTATTACTCTATATATGCCCTTCTACTCTGCCCTTTCCCCTATTTTTAATTAACGTCCATCTCTTCCATAAGATAATAATAATAATGGCATTTATTAAGCGCTTACTAAGTGCAAAGCACTGTTCTAAGCCCTGGGGAGGTTACAAAGAGATCAGGTTGTCCCATGGGCGGCTCACAATCTTAATCCCCATTTTACAGATGAGGGAACGGAGGCTCAGAAAAGTTAGGTGACTTGCCCCAAGTCACACAGCTGACAATTGGCAGAGCCAGGATTCGAACCCATGACCTCTGACTGCCTCCTGGCCCTGGTCCACCTCTGCCTCCCGGCCCTGGTCCCCCTCTACCTCCTGACCCTGGTCCCCCGTCTCCTGCCCCAGGTACCCTCTGTCTCCTGGCCCTGTCCCCCACTGCCTCCAGGCCCTGGTACCCCTCTGCAATCCCTCTCATTGTCACCCCGGATTCTCGGCCCTGTTCCCCCTTTCCCTTCTGGCCCAGGTACTCCTCTGCCTCCCGGCCCTGGTCAGCCTTCTCCCGGCCTATGTACTCCTCTAGCTTCCGGCTCCGGTCACCCTGTCTCCTGGCCCAGGTACACCTCTGCCTCCCTGCCCTGGTCCACCTCTGACACCTGGCCCTGATGCCGCTCAGCCTCTCGGCCCTGGTCCCTCTGTGCCTCCTGTTCCTGGTCTCTCTCTACCCCCAGGCCCTTGGGGCTCTCTCCATTCCTGCCCTGGGGCCCTTGTACCTCGCGGCCCTGGTCCCCCTGTCTCCCGGCCCAGGTACCCCTCTGCCTCCATACCCTGGTCGCCCCTGCTTATCGGCCCTGATTCCCCCTCTGCTTCCCGGCCCAGGAACCCTTCAGCATCCTGGCCCTGGTGCCCCTCTGCCTCTGGGCCCTGGCCCCCCTGTGCCTGCTAGCCCTGGTCCTCCTGTGCCTGCCAGCCCTGGTCCTCCTGTGCCTGCCAGCCCTGGTCTCCCTCTACCTCCAGGCCCTGGCCGCTCTTTCGGGTCCCGTCCTGGGTCCCCTCTACCTCGCGGCCCTGGTCCCTGTTTCCCAGCCCACGTACACCTTTGCCTCCCTGCCGTGGTCCTGCCCGTCTCTTCGCCCTGGTCCCCCACCGCCGCTCGGCCCTGGTCCCCCTTACTGCTGGCCCAGGTACCCCTCTGCCTCCCGGCCGTGGACCCCGTCTCCCGGCCCAGGTATCCCTCTGCCTCCTTGCCCTGTTCCCCCTCTGCCTCCCTTCCCCGGTTCCCCCCTACCTCTCTCTCCTTCACAGCCCTGGTTCCCCGCTACCAACCGGCCCTCGTCCCCATGACCTCGGGCTCAGGTACCCCACTACCTCCCGGCCCTGGTCCCTTTGTTTCCCAGTCCAGGTACCCCTCAGCCTCTCAGCCCTAGTCCCCCTCTGCCTCTCGGCCATGGTCCCCCTCTGCCATTGGGCCCTGGTCACTCTGTCTACGGGCCCAGTTACCCCTCTACAACCCGGCCCCCGTTCCCCTGTCGCCCGGCCTTGGTCTGCCTGACTGCAGACCCAGGTACCCTTCTGCCTCCTGGCCCTGGTCCCCCTCTGCCTCCCTGCCCTGGTGCCCCTCTACCATCTGGGCCTGGTCTCTCTCCTTCACTGCCCTGGTGCCCCTCTACCAACCGGCTCTCGTCCCCATGACCTCCGGCCCAGGTACCCCACTACCTCTCGTCCCTGGTCCCTTTATTTCCCGGTCCAGGTACACCTCTGCCTCCTGGCCCTGGACACCCTCTGCTTCCTGACCTAGGTCTCCCTCTGCTTCCCATTCCTGATCCCCCTCTGCGTCCCTTCCCTGGTCCCTCCTGCCTCTCAGCCCTGGTCCTCCTCTGCCTCCCGGCCCATATACCCCACTGAATCCTGGCCCTGGTCCCCTTCTGCCTCCCAGCCCTTTACCCCGTCTCGCAGCCCAGGTGCCACTCTGCCCCCCCGACCTGGTCCCCACTAGTATTCCCTCCGCCCTGGAACCCCTGCGCCTCTCATTCATTCATTCCACTCTGCCCCCCCGACCTGGTCCCCACTAGTATTCCCTCCGCCCTGGAACCCCTGCGCCTCTCATTCATTCATTCATTCATTCAGTCATATTTATTGAGCGTTTCCTGTGTCCAGAGCACTGTACTAAGCGCTTGGGAAGTACAAGTAGGCAGCATATAGAGACGGTCCCTAACGAACCACGGGCTCCCAGCACTGGTCCGTCTGTGCCTCCTGGTCCTGGTCTCCGTTTAACTTCAGGCCCTTGGGACTCTCTCCATCATGGCCCTGGATACCCTCTACCTCAAGGCCCTGGTCCCCCTGTCTCCCAGCCCACGTACCCCTCTGCCTCCCGGCCCCGGTCCCCGTCTGCCTCCCTGCGCAGGTCCGCCTCTACCTCCATATCCTGGTTCCCCCTGCTTATCGACCCTGATCCCCCCTCTGCCTCCCGGCCCAGAAACCCCAGCGCCTCTCATTCATTCATTCATTCATTCATTCGTACTTATTGAGCGTTTACTGTGTGCAGAGCACTGTACTAAGCGCTTGGGAAGTACAAGTCGGCAGCATATAGAGACGGTCCCTAACCAACCACGGGCTCACAGTCTAGAAGACTAGAAGAACTCCTGGCCCTGGTCTCGCTCTACCTCCAGGCCCTTGGTTCTCTCTCCATCTCAGCCCTGGGTCCCCTCTACCTCCCGACCCTGGCCACCCTCTCACGGCCCGGGTACCTCTCTACTTCCCGTCCCTGGTACCAATGTCTCCCGGCCCAGATACCCCTCTGCCTCCCGGCTCTGATTTCCCTCTGCCTTTCAGCCCTAGTCCCACTTTACTTTCTGGCCTCGGTCTCCTCCAAACTTCCGGCCTTTATCCCCTTCTCCTTCCGGCCCTAGTTCCCCTCTACCTCCCTGCCTGGGTCCCCATCGTTTGCCCGGACTCGGTTCCTCTCTGCCTACTGGCCCAGGTCCCCCTGTGCCTGCCAACCCTCGTCTCCCTCTCCCACCTGGCCCTGTCCTTTCTCTCCGTCCAGGCCCTGGGTCCTCTCTACTTTCAGGACCTGGCCCCCTGTCTCCAAACCAAGGTACCCCTCTAACCCCTGGCCCAGGTAACCCTCTGCCTTCCCGCCCTGGTCACCCTCTGCCTCCCTGCCCTGGTCCCTCACTGTCTCTCAGATCTGGTCTCCCTCTACCTCTAGGCCCTGGTCCCTCTCTCGTTCCCGGCCCCGGGTCCCCTATACCTTCCGGTCATGGTCCCCCTGTCTCCCGGCCTGGGTACCACTCGGCCTCCTGGCCTTGGTGCCCCTGTTTCCCGGTGCAGGTATACCTCTACCTCCTGGCCCTGGTCCACACAATGCCTCTCTGCCCTGGTCCCCATTTGACTCTTGGCCCTGGTCTCCTTGTCCCCTGGTCCAGGTAACCCTCTGCCTCCCTGCCCTGGTACACCTGTCTCCCAGCCCAGGTACCCCCTGCCTCCTGGCCCTGGTTCTCCTCTGCCTCCAGACCCGGGTCCCCATCTACCTCCCAGCACTGGTCCCTTTGTGCCTCCTGGTCCTGGTCTCCGTCTACCTTCAGGACCTTGGGTCTCTCTCCATCCTGGCCCTGGGTACACTCTATCTCACGGCCCTGGTCCCCCTGTCTCCCAGCCCACGTACCCCTCTGCCTCACAGCCCCGGTCCCCATCTGCCTCCCGGCACAGGTACGCCTCTGCCTCCATATCCTGGTTCCCCGTACTTATAGACCCTGATCCCCCCTCTGCCTCCCGGCCCAGAAACTCCTCAGCCTCCTGGCCCTGGTACCCCTCTGTCTCCGGGCCGTGGTCCCCCTCTGCCTCCCAGCCATGGTGGCCTTGCTCCTGCCAGCACTGGTCTCCCTCTACCTCCAGGCCCTGGCCACTCTCTCGGTCCCGGCCCTGTGTCCCCTCTACCTACCAGCCCTGGTCCCCCTGTTTCCCAGTCCAGGTATCCTGGCCCTGGTCCCCCTTTTCCTGCCAGTCCTGGTCAGCCTTCTCTCGGCCCAGATACCCCTGTACTTTCTGGCCCCGGTCCCCATGTCTCCCGGTCCAGTTACCCCTCTGCCTCCCAGCCCAGGTACCCCTCTGACTCCCGGACCTGGTGTCGCCTGTCTCTCGGCCCTGGTCTCCCTCTGCCACTCGGCCTGGTCCCCCTCTGTCACCCGGCCCTGGTCCACCTGACTGCAGACCCAGGTAGCCCTCTGCCTCCCCGCCCTGGTGCACCTTTACCTCCTGGGCCTAGTCCCTCTCCTTCACTGCCCTGGTTCCCTTCTACCAACCGGCCCTGGTCCCAATGACCTCCGGCCCAGGTACCCCCCTACCTTCCGGCCCTGGTCCCTTTGTTTCCGGGTCCAGGAACCACTGAGCCACCCAGCCTTGGTCACCCTCTGACTCCCAACCCAGGTCCCCAGCTGCCTCCCAGTCCTGGTGGCCCTCTGTGTCCCTGTCCTGGTCCCTCCCACCTATCAGCCCTGGTTCCCCCCGCCTCACAGCCATGGTCTCCCTCTGCCCCTCGGCCCTGGTCCCCCTGTCTACGGGCCCATGTACCCCTCTACCTCCCGGCCCTCCTCCCCCTGTCGCCCGGCCTTGGTCCCCCCATCACTTGGCCCTGGTCTCCCTCTGTTGTTCGGCCCTTGTCCCCCTGACTGTCGGCCCTGGTACCCTTCTGCATCCTGGCACTAGTCCCCCTCTGCCTCCCTGCCCTGGACCCTCTGTGCCTCCCACCCTGGTCGCCCTCTACCTCCATGCCCTGGCACCCATGACTTCCAGTCCAGGTACCCCACTACCTCCCAGCCCTAGTCGCTTTGTTTCCTGGTACAGGTACCCCTCTGCATCCCGGCCCTTGGCCCCTTCTACCTTCTGACACAGGTCCCCCTCTGCCTCCCAGTCCTGGTCCTTCTATGTCTCTCTGCCCTGGTCCCACTCTGCCTCCCAGCCCTGGACCTCGTCTCCCAGCCCAGGTACACCTCTGCCTCTCGGCACTGGTCACCCAATGCTGCTCGGCCCTGGTACCCCTCTGCCGCTCAGCCGTGGTCCCCATCTGCCTCTTGGCTCTGGTCCCTCTGTCTCCGGTCTCAGGTACCCCTCTGCCTCCCTGATCTGGTCCCCCGTCTCCGGGCCCAGGTAACCCTCTGCCTCCTGACCACGGTCCCCTTCTTCTATGTTTCCCTGGTCCCCCGCTGCCTCCCGGCCCTGGTAGCTCTGTGCCTACTGGCCCTGGTCTTCTTCACCTCCAGGACCTTGGATCCCTCTCTGTCCCAGCCCTGGGTCCCCTCTAGCTGCCGGTGCTGGTCCCCCTGTCTCCTGGACCAGGTACCCCTCTGCCTCCTGACTCTGGTCCCCCTATGCCACCCTGTCCATGTCCCCCTCTTCCTCCTGGCCCACGTCACAAAGTGCCTCCCGGACCTGTTTTTCTTCTGCCTTCAGGACCTTGGGTCTCTCTCCGCCCCGGCCCAGGGTCCCCTCTACTTCCCGGCCCTGGTTACTGCCCCAATCTGTCCCGCCTCTCAGCCCTGGTCTCCCAATGCCTCCTGTCCCTGGTCCCCTGTCTACTGGCCAAGATACACCTCTGCCCCCCTGGTTCCTCTGTGTCGAGGCCCAGTTATCCATTCTTTCAATAGTATTTATTGAGCACTTACTGTGTTCAGAGCACTGTACTAAGCACTTGGGAAGTACAAGGTGGCAACATATAGAGACGATCTCTATCCAAGAGTGGGCTCACAGCCTAGAAATGGGAGACAGAGAACAAAACAAAACATATTAACAAAATAAAATAAGTAAAATAAATATGTACAAGTAAAATAAATAAACAGAGTAATAAATACGTACAAACATATATACATATATACAGGTGTTGTGGGGAAAGGAAGGAAGTAAGGCGGGGGGGAGTAAGGCCGGGGGGGATAGAGAGGGGTAGGAGGGGGCGAAGAAGGAGGGGGCTCTGTCTGGGAAGGCCTCCTGGAGGAGGTGAGCTCTCAGTAGGGCCTTGAAGGGAGGAAGAGAGCTAGCTTGACGGATGTGGGCAGGGAGGGCATTCCAGGCCAGGGGGATGACGTGGGCCAGGAGTCGACGGTGGGACAGGCGAGAAACAGGCACGGTGAGGAAGTTTGCGGTAGAGGAGTGGAGGGTGAGGGCTGGGCTGTAGAAGGAAAGAAGGGAGGTGAGGTAGGAGGGGGCGAAGTGATGGGCAGCCTTGAAGCCGAGGGTGAGGAGTTTCTGCCTGATGCGTAGGTTGATTGGTAGCCACTGGAGATTTTTGAGGGGGGAGTAACACGCCCAGAGCGTTTCTGGACAAAGACAATCTGGGCAGCGGCGTGAAGTATGGATTGAAGTGGGGAGAGACAGGACTATGGGAGATCGGAGAGGAGGCTGATACAGTAATACAGACGGGATAGGATGAGAGCTTGAACAAGCAGGGTAGCGGTTTGGATGGAGAGAAAAGGGCGGATCTTGGCAATGTTGCGGGGGTGAGACCGGCAGGTTTTGGTGACGACTTGGATGTCAGGGGTGAACGAGAGAGCAGAGTCTAGGATGACACCAAGGTTGCGGGCTTGTAAGACGGGAAGGCTGGTAGTGCCGTCAACAGTGATGGGAAAGTGGGGGAGAGGGCAGGGTTTGGGAGGGAAGACAAGGAGTTCAGTCTTGGACATGTTGAATTTTAAGTGGCAGGCAGACATCCAGATGGAGATGTCCTGAAGGCAGGAGGAGATGTGAGCCTGGAGGGAGGGAGAGAGAGCAGGGCCAGAGATGTAGATTTGAGTGTCATCAACGTAGAGATGATAGTTTAAGCCGTGGGAGCGAATGAGGTCACCAACGGAGTGAGTATAAATCGAGAACAGAAGGGGACCAAGAACTGAACCTTGAGGAACCCCTACAGTAAGGGTATGGGAGGGGGAGGAGGAGCCTGCAAAATAGACTGAGAATGAAAGACCGGAGAGATAAGAGGAGAACCAGGAGAGGACGGAGTCTGTGAAGCCAAGGTTGGATAGCGTGTTGATGAGACGGGGGTGGTCCACAGTGTCGAAGGCAGCTGAGAGGTCGAGGAGGATTAGGTTAGAGTATGAGCCCTTGGATTTGGCAAGCAGGAGGTCATTGGTGACCTTTGAGAGGGCAGGTTCCATGGAATGTAGGGGACGGAAGAGAGATTGGAGGGGGTCGAGAAGACAGGGGAATTGGTGTTGAGGAATTTGAGGCAGCTCGTGTAGACGACGCGTTCAAGTTACCCCACTGCCTCCTGACCCTGGTCCCCCTCTGCTTCCCAGCCCTCGCCCCTCTGTACCTCCAGACCCTTGTCTCTTTCTACCTCCAGGCCCTTGGGTCTCTCTCCTCCCTGACTGTGAGTCCCCTCTACCTTTAGGCCCTGGTCGCCTTGTCTCCCAGCCCAGGGACAATTCAGCCTCCTTGCCCTGTTCCCCCTCTGTCTCTCAGCCCTGTACCCTTCGTGCCTCACGGTTCTGGTCTACTTCTGCCTCCAGGCCCTTGGGTCCCTCTCCATCGAGGCCCTGGTCTCCCTCTGACTCTTGGCCCTGGTCCCCTTGTCCCCCGGCCCAGGTACCTCTCTGCCTCCCCGGCCCTGGTCCACCTGTCTACCAGCTCAAGTACCCCTCTGCCTCTGCCCTGATCACCGACTGCCTCCCGGCCCTGGTCACTCCGTGCCCCCGGGCCCTGGCAGAAACTCCTCACCCTCGGCTTCAAGTCTCTCCATCACCTCGCCCCCTCCTACCTCACCTCCCTTCTCTTCTTCTACAGCCCACCCCGCACCCTCCGCTCCTCTGCCGCTAATCTCCTCACGGTGCCTCGTTCTCGCCTGTCCCAACGTCGGCCCCCGGCCCACGTCATTCCCCGGACCTGGAATGCCCTCCCTCTGCCCATCCGCCAAGCTAGCTCTCTTCCTCCCTTCAAGGCCCTACTGAGAGCTCACCTACTCCAGGAGGCCTTCCCAGACTGAGCCCCTTCCTTCCTCTCCCCCTCGTCCCCCTCTCCATCCCCCATCTTACCTCCTTCCCTTCCCCACAGCACCTGTATATATGTATATATGCTTGTACGTATTTATTACTCTATTTATTTATTTATTTATTTTACTTGTACATATCCATTCTATTTATTTTATTTTGTTAGTATGTTTGGTTTTGTTCTCTGTCTCCCCCTTTTAGACTGTGAGTCCACTGTTGGGTAGGGACTGTCTCTATATGTTGCCAACTTGTACTTCCCAAGCGCTTAGTACAGTGCTTTGCACACAGTAAGCGCTCAATAAATACGATTGATTGATTGATTGATTGTGCCTCCTGTTCTTGGTCTCCCTCTACCTTCAGGCCCTTGGGTCTCTCTCCGTCCCGGCCCTGGGTCCCCTCTACCTCCCTACCCTGGTCCCCCTGTCTCCCGGCCCAGGTACCTATCTACCTTCCGTCCCTAGTCCCCGGGTCACCTGGCCCAGGAACCCCTCTGCCTCCAGGACCCAATCCCCCTCTGCCTACCTGCTCTGGTCCCCCTCTGCCTCCCAGCCCAGGAACCCCTCTGCCTCCAGGACATGATCCCCGTCTGCCTCCGGCTCTGGTCCCTCTCTGACTCCCGGCCCACGTACCCCTCTTCCTCCCGGCACTTGGTCCCCATCTGCCTCCCGTCCCATGTCCCTCTGTGCCTCCAGGCCATGGTACCTCTGTGCCTCACAGTCCAGATCCCTCTGTGCCTGTCCAGGTCCCTCTGTGCCTCCAGGCCCTGGTAACTCTGTGCCTCTCAGCCCTAGTTTTCCTCTACTTCCAGGCCCTTGGGCGTCTCTCCTTCCCGGTCCAGGGTCCCCTCTACCTTCCGGCACTGGTCCTGCTGTCTCCCTGCACAGCCCCCCCCTGCGTCCCAGCCCAGGTTCCTTCTTCCTCCCGGCCCTTTCTCCCGCCCCAGGTGCCCCTCAGCCTCCTGGCCCTTGGCCCCCCTCTGCCTCCAGGCCCTGGTCCCCCTCTGCAATCCTTCCCTTGTTCCCCCTGTTTCTCGGTCCTGGTCCAACTTGGCCTTTCGGCCCAGGTACCCCTCAGCCTCCTGGCCCTGGTACCCCTCAGCCTCCTGTCCCTGGTACCCCTCTGCATCCTGGCCATGGTCCTCCCCTGCCGCCCTGCCCTGGTCCCCGTCTGCCTTCCAGCCCTTGGTCCCCTCTACCTCCTGGCCCTGATCCCCTAGTCTCCCCGCCCAAGTACACTTCTGCCTCCTGGTCCTGGACCCTCTGTACCTCCTGTTCCAGGTACCCCTTTGCCTCCTGGTACTGGTCCTCCTCTGCCTCCCGGACCTGGTCACTCTTTACGTCCCGGTCCTGGTCTCCTTCCTCCAAGCCCTGGTCCCTCTCTCCATCCTGGACTTGGGTCCCCTCTACCTCCGGGCCCTGGTCCCCCTGGCTACCAGCCCAGGTACCCCTCTACCTCCGTTCCCGGGTCACCCCGTTTCCCAGCCCAGGTACCCCTTTGCCTCCCGACCCGTGTCCCCCTCTGTCACCCTGTCCTGGTCCTCTGCTGCCTCCTGGCCCTGGTCCCTCTGTGTCTCCCAGTTCTTGGGTCTCTCACCATCACAGCCCTGGGTCCCTTCTACCTGCAGTCCCTGGTCCCCCTGTATCCCACCCCAGGTACCCCTCTGCCTCCTGTCCCTGGTCCCCCCCGGCCTCCCTACCTCGGTCCCCCTCTTCCTCCCAGCATTGGTCCCCCTGCGCCTCTCTGACCCGGTCCCCCTCCCCGACGCCCGTCTCAACCCTGATCCCCATCATCTACCTCCCGGCCCAGGTAACACTCTGCCTCCTGGCCCTGGTTCCCCTCTGCCACCCTTCCCTGGCCCCCCTGCCTCCCGGCCCTGGTCCCTCTGTGCCTCCCGGCCATGGTCTCCTTCCACCTCCAGGTCCTCTGTCTCTCTGTCCTGGTCCTAGGTCCTCTATACCACCCATCCCTAGTCCCCCTGTCTTCCAGCCCATGTACCCCTCTGCCTCCCTGCCCTTGTCCTCCTGTCTTTCTACCCTGGTCCCCCTCTCCCTCCCGGCCCTGGTCCCCCTCTCTCTCCCGGCCCTGATCTCTTTCTACCTCCAGGCCCTCGGGTCTCTCTCTCCGTCACAGCCCTGGTCCCCCTCTACCACCCAGCCCTGGTCCCCCTCTGACTCCCGGCCTTGGTCCCCCCGCTTCTCGTCCCTGGTCTCACTCAGCCTTCCGGACCAGGTACCCTTCTGCCTCTTAGCACTTGTACCCCTCTGCCTCCTGGCCCTGGTCCCCCTCTGCTGCCCAGCCCTGATCCCCCTTTGCCTCCCGTCCCTGGTCCCACCCTGCACCTCGGCCCTGGTCCCCCTCTGCTTCTCAGCCCTGGTCCACCTGTCTTCGGACCCAGATACCCCTCTGCCTCCCGGCCCTGTTCCCCTGGTCTCCCGGCCCAGAAACCACTCTGCCTCTTGCCATGGACACTCTGTGCCTCTCGGCACGGGTCTCCTTCTACCTCCTGGCCCTTGGGTCTCTCTCCGTCCCAGCGCTGGGTCCCCTCAAACTCCTGGACCTGGTCCCCCTGTCTCCAGACCCAAGTACAGTTCTGCCCTCCCGGCCCTGGTCCCCCTCTGCCTCCCGGCCCTGGTCCCCCACTGCCGCCCTGCCCTGGTCCCCCTCTGCCTCCCGGCCCTGATCCCCTTGTCCCCTGGCACAGGGAACACTCAGCCTCACGGCTCTGGTCTGCCTCTAACTCTCTGACCTGGTCATCCCCTGCCTCTCGCCCTGGTCCCTCTCTGCTTCCGAGTACTGGCCCCTCTCTGCCTCCCAGCCCTTCCCTGATCCCCCTCTACCCCCTGGCCATGGTCCTCCTATGCCTCCCTACCCTGGTGCCCCCCGTCTCTCATCCCTGTTCTCCCTCTGCCTCCCAGCCCAGGTCGCCTTATGCCTACTTGGCCTGGGCCACCGCTGCCACCCTTCCCTGGTCCCCCTCTGCCTCCCGGCCCTGGTCCTCTGTGCCTCCCCGCCCTGGTCCCTCTCTGCCTCCCAGCTCCGGTCCCTTTGTGCCACCCGGGACTGGTCCCCTTGTCTTCTGGCCCAGGTACCCCTCTGCCTCCCTGCCCTGGTCCCCCTGTCTTTCGGCCCAGGTACCCCTCTGCCTCCTGGCCCTGGTCCCCCTCTCCCTCCTGGCCCTGGTCCCCCTCTGCCTCCCAGCCCTGTTCTCCCTCTACCTCTAGGGCCTTGGCTTTCTCTCCGTCACGGCCCTGGGTCCCCTCTACCTTCCGGCCCTGGTCCCCTCTTTCCCGGCCCAGGTACCCTTCTGCCTCCTGGCCCTGGTGCCCCCCTGCCTCTTGGCGCTGGTCCCCCTATGGCTCATGCCCCAGTGCCTCCCGCCTCTCGGCCCTGGTCCCCACCGGCTTTCCGGCCAAGGTACCCCATGACTCCTGGCCCTAGTTCCCCTCTGCCTCACGGCCCAGGTCCGTCTCCCGTTCCAGGTACCCTTCTGCCTCATGGCCCTGGTCCCCCTCAGCTGCCCTGCCATGGTCCAACTCTGCCTCCCGGCCCTAGTCTCCTTTCTACCTCTAGGCCCTTGGGTCTCTCTCCGACCTGGCCCTGGGTCCTCTCTACTTTCTGGCCATGGTCTCCTCTACCTCCCGGCCCTGGTCCCCTTGTATTCCTGCCCAGGTACCCGTCTTCCTCCTGGCCACAGTCCCCCTCTGCCACCCGGCCCTGGTCCTCCTCTGCCTCCCAGCCCTCGTCCCTCTGTGCCTCCCAGCCGTATTCTCCATCTACACCCAGGTTCTTGGGTCTTTCTCCGTCCCAGCCCTGGGTCTCCTCTACCTTCCGGCCCTGGTCCCTCTGTCTCCCGGCCCAGGTACCCCTCTGCCTACCTGCCTTGATCACCATCTGCCTCCCGGCCCTGGTCCCGTTCTGCCTCCCGGCCCAGGTATCCCTATACCGCCTGGCCCAGGTACCCCTCCACCTCCCGGCCCTGGTCCCCCACCACCCGGCACAGGTACCCCTCTGCTTCCCTGCCCTGGTAACCGTGCCTCCCAGCCCAGGTATCCCTCTGCCTCCTGGCCCTGGTCCCCCTCTGCCGTCTGGCCCTGGGTCTCCTCTACCTCCCGGCCCTGGTCCCTTTATCTCCTACCCTTCTGCCTCCAGGCCCTGGTACGCCTCTGCCACCCTGCCCTGGTCCCCCTCTGCTTCCAGGCCCTGCTACCTCTGTGGTTCCCTGCCATGGTCTCCTTCTACCTCTATGCCTTTGGGTCTCTCTCCATCCTGGACCTGGGTCCCCTCTACTTCCCGGCCTTGGCCCTCCTGTCTCCAGGACCAAGTACCTCTCTACCTCCGGCCCTGGTTCCTCTCTGCCACCCGGCCCTGGTCCCTCTGTGCCTCCTGGTCCTGGCCTCCCTCTACCTTCAGGTCCATGGGTCTCTCTCAGTCCCATTGCTGGATCACGTCTACCTCGTGGCCGTGGTCCCCGGTCTCCTGGCCCAGATCCGACTCTGTCTCCATACCCTGGTCCCCCCTGCTTATGGGACCTGATTCCCTCTGCCTCCCGGCCCAGGAACCCCTCAGCCTCGTGGCCCTGGTGCCACTCTGCCTGTTGGCCCTGGTCACCATCTGTCTCCCGGCCCAGATCCAACTGTGCCTCCATACCCTGGTCCCCCCTGCTTATAGGCCCTGATCCCCCTCTGCCTCCCGGCCCAGGATACCCTCAGCCTTCTGGCCCTGATGCCCCTCTGCCTCCGGGCCCTGGTACCCGGAGAGGTCTCTGCCTCCCGACCCTGGTCCCCCTGTGCTTCCCAGTTCTGATCTCCCTCTACCTCCAGGCCCTGGCCGCTCTCTAAGTCCCGGCCCTGGATCCCCTCTATCTACCGGCCCTGGTTCCCCTGTCTCCCGTCCCAGGTACCCCTCTACCTCCCAGCTCTTGTCCCAAAATTCCCAGTCCAGGTACCCCTCTGCCACTTGGCCATGGTCCCCCTCTGCCTCCGAACCCTGGGCTCCCCCGTCCCCTGCCCGTCTCTCGGCCCTGGCACCCCTCTGCCGCCCTGACTGCAAGCCCAGGTACTCCTTTAACACCCAGACATGGACCCCATCTCCCAGCTCAGGTACCCCTCTGCCTCCTGACCATGGTTCCCCTCTGCCTTCCTGCCCTGGTGCCCCTCTACTTCCAGGGCCTGGGCCCTCAGCTTCAGAGCCCTGCTTCCCCTCTACCAACTGACCCTCGTCCACATGACCTCCCGGCCCTGTACCCTCTGTGCCTCCCGGGCCTGGACTCCCTTGACCTCCAGGCCCTTGGGTGTCTTTCCGTCCCGACACAGTGTTCCCTCTCCCTCCCGGCCCTGGTACCCCTGTCTCCTGGCCCAGGTACCCCTTTGCCTCCCAGCCTTGGTCCCACTCTGCCTCCCGGTCCAAGTCCCCCTCTGCTTCCCGTCCCTGCTGTGCTTCCCTGTCCGGGTCTCCTTCTACATCCAGCCCCTTGGGTCTGTTTCTGTCTCTGCCCTGTGTCCCCTCTACCTCCCGGCCCTAGTCACCCTGTGTCCTGGTCACCCTCTGCCTCCCTTCCCGGGTTCCCCCTTGCCTCTTGGCCCTGGACCCCTTGACCTTTCAGTCCTGATCCCACTTGACTAGTCCCCCTCTACCTCCCAGCCCTAGTCCCCCTCTGCTTCCCGGCCCTGCTCCCCCTCTGCCTCCCGGCCCTGGTTCCCTTCTGCCTCTCGTTCCTTGCCCCTCTCTGCCTCCCTGCGATGGTCCCCATGGCCTCTCAGCCCTATTCACCCTCTGCCTATCGGCCAAGGTACCACACTACTTCCTAGACGAGGTCCCCTTCAGCCTCCCAGACCTGGATCCTGTCTCTCAGCACAGACACACCTCGGTCTCCCGACCCTGGTCCCCCTGTCTCCCATCCCAGGTACCCCTCGGCCTCCTGGCCCTGGTCCCCGCCCCCGCCTCCCTGCCCTTGTCTCCCCCGATTCTCGACCCTGGTGCCCCTTTGTCTCCCGGCTCAGATAACACTCTGCCTCCTGGCCCTGGTCCCTACCTGCCAACATGCCCTGATGCCCTTCTGCATTCCGGGCCTGGTCCTTCTGTGCCTCCAGGGCTTGGTTTCCTTGTACTGCCAGGCCCTTGAGAGTCTCCATCCCGGCCCTGGGTCCCCTCTACCTCCCAGCCCTGGTACCCCTGTCTCCGTGTCCAGGTACCCCTCTGCCTCCTGTCCATGGTACATCCCCACCAACCTGCGCTGGTCCCCCTCTGCCACCCGGACCTGGTTACTCTGTGCAACCGGCCCTGGTCCCCCAGGACCTCCCGGCTTTCGTTTCATCTACCTCTAGACACTTGGGTGAGTCTCGATCCCGGCCCAGGTCCCCTCTACACCCCTGCCCTGGTCCCCCTGTCTCCCGGCCTAGGTACCTCTCTGCTTCCCGGCCCTGGTCCCCCTCTGCCTACCCGTTCTGGTCCCCATCTGCCTCCCGGGCCTGGTCCTCCTAGGCATCCTGGCCCTGGTCCCCCTCTGCCTCCCCACCCTGGTCCCTCTGTCCCTCCCGTCCCTTGTCTCCCTCTATCACCAGGCCCTGGAACCTCTCTCCTTCCAAGCCCTGGTTCCCCTCTACCAACCGGCCCTGGTCCCCATGTCTTCCGGTCCACGTACCCAACTACCTCCCAGCTCTGGTCCCTTTGTTTCCCGGTCCAGGTACCAAATTACCTCCCAGCTCTGGTCCCTTTGTTTCCCGGTCCAGGTACCCCTTTGCCTCCCAGTCCTGGTCCCCTTCTACCTCCCTGCACTGGTACCTCCCGCCTTTCGGCCCTGGTCCCTGTCTGCCTCCCAGCCCAAGTACCGCAGTGCCTCCTGGCCCTGGTTCCCCTCTGCCACCCGGCCCTGGACCCCATCTCCCAGCCCAGCCTCTGGCACTGGTCCCCCACTGCGTCTCAGCCCTGATACCCCTCTGCCTCTCAGCCGAGGTCCCCTTCTGCCTCTAGGCCCTATTCCCTCTGTCTCCGAGCGCAGATACACCTCTGCCTCCCTGGGCCTGTCCCCCTCTTCCTCAATCAATCGATCAATCGATCGCATTTATTGAGCGCTTACTGTGTGCAGAGCACTGTACTAAGCGCTTGGGAAGTACAAGTTAGCAACATATAGAGACAGTCCCTACCCAACAGTGGGCTCACAGTCTAAAAGGGGGAGACGGAAAACAAAACCAAACATACTAACAAAATAAAATAAATAGAATAGATATGTACAAGTAAAATAAATAAATAGAGTAATAAATATGTACAAATATATATATATATATATATATACAGGTGCTGTGGGGAAGGGAAGGAGGTAAAATGGGGGGATGGAGAGGGGGACGAGGGGGAGAGGGAGGAAGGGGCTCAGTCTGGGAAGACCTCCTGGAGGAGATGAGCTCTCAGTAGGGCCTTGAAGGGAGGAAGAGAGCTATCTTGGCGGATGGGCAGAGGGAGGGCATTGCAGGCCCGGGGGATAACGTGGGCCGGGGGTCGATGCTGGGACAGGCGAGAACGAGGTATGGTGAGGAGATTAGAGGCAAAGGAGCGGAGAGTGCGGGGTGGGCTGTAGAAGGAGAGAAGGGAGGTGAGGTAGGAGGGGGCGAGGTGATGGAGAGCCTTGAGGCCCAGGGTGAGGAGTTTCTGCCTGACGCGCAGATTGATTGGTAGCCACTGGAGATTTTTGAGGAGGGGAGTAACATGCCCAGTGCGTTTCTGGACAAAGACAATCCAGGCAACAGCATGAAGTATGGATTGAAGTGGGGAGAGACACGAGGATCGGAGATCAGAGAGAAGGCTGATGCAGTAGTCCAGACGGGATAGGATGAAAGCTTGAACGAGCAGGGTAGCGGTATGGATGGAGAGGAAATGGAGGATCTTGGCAATGTTCCTCGCGGCCCTGGTCCTCCGTCTCCCGGCCCAAGTAACCCGCTGCCTCCTGGCCATGATTCCCTTCTGAGGAGCAGCGTGGCTCAGTGGAAAGAGCACGGACTTTGGAGCCAGAGGTCATGGGTTCGAATCCTGGCTCCGCCACATGTCTGCTGTGTGACCTTGGGCAAGGTCACGTAACTTCTCTGAGCCTCAGTTACCTCATCTGTAAAATGGGAATTAAAACTGTGAGCCCCATGTGGGACAACCTGATCACTTTATATCCCCTCAGCGCTTAGAACAGTGCTTTGCACATAGTTAGCGCTTAAGAAATGCCAATATTATTATTATTATTATTATTATTATTATTATTATTATCATTATTCTGCCACATTTCTCTGGTCCCCCTCTGCCTCCTGACCTTGGTAGTTCTGTGCCTCCCGGCCACGGTCTCCCTCTACCTCCAAGCCCTTGGGTCTCTCTCTGTCCTGGCTCAGGGTCCCCTCTACTTCCAGGCCCTGGTACCGATGTCTCCCGACACAGGGATCCCTCTCCCTCTCGGTCCTGGTCCCCCTCTGCCGCCCTGCCCTGGTACCCCTCTGCCTCCCAGCCCTGCTTCCCCTCTACCTCCCTGCCCTGGTTCCCCCTGCTCCTCGGCCCTGGTCCCCCTCTGCATTCTGGCCCAGGTACCCCCCTGCCTCCTGGCACTGGTCCCCCTTTGCCTACCTTCCCTGGTCCCGCTGTCTACCGGCCCACGTACTCCTCTGTCTCCAAGCCGTGATCCCTCTCTGCCTCGAGGCCTTGGTACCCCTCGGCCTCCCGGCCCGGGTCCCCCATCTGCTTCCCGGACCTGATCCCCCTCTACCTCCCTGCCCTTGCTGCCCCTGCTTCTCCGTCCTGGTCCCCCTTTGCCTCCCAGCCCAGGTAACCCTCTGCCTCCCGGCCCTGGTAAGCCTCTGCGTCTATGACCTGGTTGCCCCCTGCCTCTCAGCCCTGGTCCCCCTGTCTCCCAGGCCAGGTACCCTTCTAACTCCCGGCCCTGGTCCGCTTTTGACTCCGGGACCTGGTCCCTCTCTGACTCCCTGACCTTTTCACCCCCGCCTCTCAGCCCTGGCCCCCTTGGCTCCCGTCCCTGATACCCCTCTGCCTCCTGGACCTGGTGCCCCCCGCCTCCTGGTCCCGGTTCCCATCTGCTTCCCTGCACAGGTACCTCTCAGCCTGCTGGCCCTGGTCCCCTTCTACCTCTCCGCCCTGGTCCCCTCCTGCCTATTGGCCCTTGTCCCCCTCTGACTCTCGGCCCTGGTCCCCTTGTCCCCCTGCCCAGGTATCTCTCTGCCTCCCTGCCCTGGTCCACGACTGTCTCCCAGCCCAGGTACCCCTCTGCCTCCCGGCCCTGGTCCCACTGTCTACCGGCCCTGGTCCCCCTCTTTCTCCCAGCCCTGACCCCCCTCTGACTCCCTGACCTTGTTCCCACTGCTTCTCAGCCCTCATCCCCATCTCCCGGCCCAGGTATCCCTCGGCCTCCCGACCCTGGTCCCCCTGTCTACCGGCCCTGGTCTCCCTCTGCTTCCCAGACCTGGCCGGCCTCTGCGTCTCTGACCTGGTCACCCCCCGCCTCTCGGCCCTGGTTCCCCTCTGCTTCTCAGCCCTAGGCCCCATCTCCTGGCCCAGATAACCCTCTACCTGCAGGACCAGGTCCCCCTCTGTCTCCTGGGCCTGGTCCCTTTGAGCCTCCCGGCCATGACCTCCCTCTACCTCCAGGTCACTGGGTCTCACTCCGTCCCGGCCATGGGGTCCCTCTACGTCCTGGCCCTGGTCCCCGTGTCTACCGGCCCTGTTCCCCATCGGCCTCCCGACCCTGGTCCCCCTGTCTACTGGCCCTGGTCTCCATCTGCTTCCCAGACCTGGCCGGCCTCTGCCTCTCTGACCTGGTCACCCCCCGCTTCTCGGCCCTGGGTCCCCTCTGCTTCTCAGCCCTAGGCCCTGTCTCCTAGCCCAGGTAACCCTCTACCACCAGGACCAGGTCCCCCTCTGCTTCCCGGGCCTGGTCCCTTTGAGCCTCCCGGCCATGGCCTCCCTCTATCTCCAGGCCACTGGGTCTCTCTCCATCCCGGCCATGGGTCCCCGCTACCTCCTGGCCCTGGTCCCCGTGTCTACCGGCCCTGGTCCCTATCTGCCTCCCTGCCCTGGTCCTCCTCAAATTCCCGGCCCAGGATGGCCTCTGTCACTGACCTGGTCACGCCCCGCCTCTCGGCCCTGGTTCCACTCTGCGTCTCAGCCCTAGTCCCACTGTCTCCCGGCACAAGTACCACTCATCCTCCCGGCCCTGGTCCCCCTATCTACTGGCCCTGGTCCCCCTCTTTCTCCCGGTCTTGGTCACCCTCTGCCTCCCTGATCTTGTCACACCGCTGCTCAGCCCTGGTACCCCTTTTTCTCCTGGCTCTGGTCCCCCGCTGCCTCCAGGTCCTGGTCCCCTCTGCCTACTGGACCTGGTCACCCATTCATTCATTCATTCATTCATTCATTCATTCATTCAATCTTATTTAATGAGCGCTTACTGTGTGCAGAGTACTGTACTAACCGCTCGGGAAGTACAAATTGGCAACATATAGAGACGGTCCCTACCCAACAACGGGCCTCCCAACCCTAGTCCCCCGTATCCCGGTCCCTTTGGGCCTCCCGGCCCTGGTCTCCCACTATCTCCAGGCCACTGGGTCTCTCTCCGTCCCGGCCATGGGTCCCGTCTACCTCCATGCCCTGGCCCCCCTGCTCTGCCAGCCCATGTCTCCCTCTACCTTCCGGCTCTGGTCCACCAGTCTCCTGGCCCAGGTATCCTTCTGCCTCCCTGCTCTGGTCCCTCACTCCCTCCAAGCCATGGGCCATGGGTCTCTCTCTGTCCCGGCCACGGGTTCTCCTGTTCTGTCAGCCCTGGTTCCCCTCTACCTCCAAACCCTGGCCCCTTTTTCCATCCCGGCACCGGGACCCTCGACCTCCCGGCCCAGGTCTCCCTGTCTTAGGCCCTGGTCTGCCTGATTGCAGGCCCAGGTACCCCTCTGCCTCCTGGCCCTAGTTTCCCTCTGCCTCCTGGCCCTGGTGTCCCCCTACCTACTGGGCCTGGTCGCTCTCCTTCACTGCACTGGTTCCCTTCTACCAACCAGCCCTGGTCCCCCTCTACCAATGTGTCCTGGTCCCCATGACCTCCTGCACAGGTACCCCACTACATCCCGACCCTGGTCCCTTTGTTTCCCAGTCCAGGTACACCTCTGCCTCCTGGCCCTACTCACCTTCTGCCACGTGACCTAGGTCCCCCTCTGTTTCCCATTCCCGGTCCCCCTCGACGTCCCTGCTCTGGTCTCTCCCACCTCTCAGCCCTGGTCCTCCTCTGCCTCCCGGCCCGTGGACCCCACTGAATCCTGGCCCTGGTCCCCCTCTGCCCCTGTCCCGAGGTGATCCTGGGGTACCGGCCATCTCAAGGTCACACGCTATCTTGTGACCACCTGAACCAGCAGGCGGAACACAGAAGTGCGGGTGTGATACCGCCCCCACGACCAAATCTGCCAGATTGACAACCCAAGCCGGGAATACAGAAGGTGTCCCTCGCCCCTGTGCCAATCAAATTAGGTATGGAGGAGGGGGGAGGGCAGAGATTAGATAGAATGAGGCCGGAGGCTGGAATGGCTGAGGGACACAGGCAATAAATACCCGTCGCCTCTGACCTTCGGGGGCAGAGTTCCAAGACACGCAGCAGGAGGAGAAGCAGCTGCCGCAACAGCAGTAGCAGCAGCATCAGCAGCCCACATGTCTCTCTGCCCAGAAGGCCAGATACCCGCTCTACAACCAGAACCAACACACTGAGGCAAGGGCCGCGGGACGGGTGAGTGTCTCGTGGGTGGGACCCAGGTACCCCGCTGCTGATGGGAATCATAAGTGGATTCCTCCCATGTACGGAGAGCACATTGTGAGAGCTAGCCGCCCACCATGTGCGCGGGTAATGTAATGAATTCTTCCCATTTGGGAAATTAAGTGGATTCTTCCCGAGTGGGAATTGCACATGGGTGAGAGCTAGCAGCCTCACCCACGCACTATTAACGAACGATTGTGTTCCTCCCGTGTAGGGAAGCTCTAATATTGCTAATTGATTATATTCCTCCCTAAAGGGAAGTTCAATCCACTGGGCCTAAACAATTACATGAATTCAATTTGCCTTGCGGAATAAATTTTATATAAAACTCAGGCTTTCCTTCCCCGGCTTCTCTCTCTCTCTCACCTCGCCGATCACTGAACGAACCCGTCCCAGGACGACAGGTGACAGCCTCCCAGCCCTGAACCCCGTCTTGCAGCCCAGGTGCCCCTCTGCCAACTGGACCTGTTCCCCCCCCGACGCTGTGTCTCGACCGTGGGACCCCTCTGCCTCTCATTCATTCATTCAATCATATTCATTCATTCATTCAATCTTATTGATTGAGTGCTTATCGTGTACAGAAAACTGTACTAAGCGCTTGGGAAGTACAAGTCGGGAGCATATAGAGACAGTCCCTACCCGAAAACGGGCTCACAATCTAGAGGACTAGAAGAACTGCCGGCTCTGGTCTTGCTCTACCTCCAGGCCCTTGGGTCTCTCTCCGTCCCAGCCCTGGGTCCCCCACTACCTCCCGACCCTGGTCGCCCTATCTTATGGCCCAGGTACCTCTGTACTTCCCGTACCTGGTACCAATGTCTCCCGGCCCAGGTACTCCTCTACGTCCCAGCTCCGATCCACCTCTGCCTCTCGGCCCTAGTCCCCCTCTGCCCGGGTCTCCCCAGCTTCTTGGCCCTGGCCCCCCTCTGGCTCCCAGCCCAGGTACCCCTCTGCCTCCCGACCATTGTCGCGCTCTGACGCCATGCCCTGGAACTCCCCCACTTCTCATCTCTAGTCTCCCTCTGCCTCCCGGCCCTTGTCCCCCTCTGCCTTTCAACCCTGGTCCCAATTTACTTTCTGGCTCTGGTCCCCCCCGACCTTTCGGCCCTCGTCCCCTTCTCCCTCTGGCCCTAGTTCACCTCTACCTCCCTACGTTGGTCCACATCTTCCGCCCAGACCTGGTCCCTCTCTGTCTACCGGCATTATGTCCCGGTTCTACCCAGGCCTTGTCACCTTTTACCTCCGGTCTCTGGTGCCCCTCTGCCTCCCAGCCCTGGTCCCCAGCTGCCTGCCAGCCCTCATCACCCTCTACCTCCGGGCCCTGGCCCTTCTCTCCATCCCGACCCTGGGCCTGCTCTACCTCCAGGCACTGGTCCCCCTGTCTCCGGACCCATGCACCCCTCTACCTGATGGCCCAGGTCCTGTTCTGCCTCCCCTCACTGGTCCAACTCTGCCTCCCGACCCTGGTCGACCCCTGCCTCTCTGCCCCTGTCTCACTATACATTCAGGCCCTCGTGACTCTCTTGTTCCCGGCTCTGGGTCCCCTCTACCACCCGGCCCTGGTCCCCCAGTCTCCCAGCCCTGGTACACCTCGAACTCCCGGCCCTGGTCCCCCTGTATCCCCCTGTATCCCGGTGCAGGTATACTTATGTCTCCCGGCCCTGGTCCCCCTCTTCCTCCCGGAACTAGTCCCCCTCTGCCTTTCAGCCCTGGTCCCATTTTACGCTGTGACCCTGACCCCCCCAGACTTTCCAGCCCTGGTCCCCCTCTCCCTCTGGCCCTACTTCCCCTCTAAGGCCCTTCTCTCCCTCCCGGCCCTGGTCCCCTGTCTCTGGACCCAGGTCCCCCTCTGCCTCCCTGCCCTGGTCCACCTCTGCCTCCTGGCTCTGGTGCCCATCTGCCTCCCGGCCCTGGTCCGCCTCTGCCTGCATACCCTGGTGTCCCCTGATTATCGGCCCTGATCTCCCTCTGCCTCCCAGAGTTGTTCCCCTGTTCTCTCAGCCCAGGTACCCCTTGGCACCCTGGCCCAGGTCCCCCTCTGCCTCCCAGTCCAGGTACTTCTCGGCCTACTGGCCCTGATCCCCTTCTGCTGCCCAGTCCTGGTCCCCCTTTGCCTCCCGTCCCTGGTCCCACCCTGCACCTCGGCTATGACCCCTCTGCCTCTCGGCCCTGCTTACCCTGTTCCCGCCGGCCCAGGTACCCCTCTGCCCTCCAGCCCTGCTCCCCTCTGTCTCCCGTCCCTGGTCCCTCTGTGCCCCCCGGCCCTTGTCTCCTTCTATCTACAGCCCCTTTGGTCACTCTTCATCCCGGCCCTGGGTCCCATCTACCTCCCAGCACTGGTCCACCTGCCTCCTGACCCAGCTACGCCTCTGCTTCCCGGGCCTGTTCCCCCTCTGCCTCCCGTCCCAGATACCCTTCAGCCTCCTGGGCCTTGTCCACCTCTGCCGCCCGGCACTGGTCCCCTTTTGCCTCCCGTACCTGGCCCCACCCTCCGTCTCGGCCCAGGCACCCGTCTACCTCTCGGCCCTGGTTACCCTCTGCCTGCCGGCCCAGGTACCCCTCTGTCTCCTGGACCAGGTCCCCCTCTGCCGCCCATCCCTGCTCCCCCTCTGTCTCCCTCTGTGCCTCCCGGCCCTTGTCTCCTTCTACCTACAGGCCCTTGAGTCATTCTCTGTCCTGGCACTGGCTCCCCTCTACCTCCCGCCACGGATCCCCATATGTCCAGACCCAGGTAACCCTCTGCCTCCTGGCCCAGGGACTTCTCAGCCTCCTGGCCCTGATTCCCGTCTGCTGCCCAGTCCTGGTCCCCTTTTGCCTCCCGTCCCTGGTCCCACCCTGCACCTCGGCTATGACCCCTCTGCCTCTCGGCCTTGGTTATCCTGTGCCTGCCTGCCCAGGTACCCCACTCTCTCTCCTGGCCCAGGTCCCCCTCTGCCGCACAGCCCTGCTCCCCCTCTGTCTCCCGGCCCTGGTACCTCTGTGCCTCCCGGTCCTTGTGTCCTTCTATTTACAACCCCTTGGGTCACGCTTTATCCCGGCCCTAGGTCCCCTCTACCTCCCGGCCCTGGTCCCTCTATCTTCAGACCCAGGTACCCCTCTGACTCCTGGCCCTGGTTCCCCTCTACCTCCTAGCACTGGTCCCCCTGCCTCCTTACGCAGCTACCCCTCTGCCTCCCGGCCCTGGTCCCCCCGCCTCCCGTCACAAGTACCGCTCAGCCTCCTGGACCTGGTCCCCCTCTGCCGCCCGGCACTGGTCCCCCTTTGCCTCCCGTCCCTGTTCCCACCTTCCGCCTCGCCCCTGGTATCCCTCTGCCTCTCGGCCCTGGTACCCCTCTGCCTCTCGGCCCTGGTTACCCTCTGCCTGCCGGCCTAGGTAGTCCTCTGTCTCCTGGCCCAGGTCCCCCTCTGCCTCCCAGCCCTGCTCCCCCTCTGTCTCCCTCTGTGCCTCCCGGCCCTTGTCTCCTTCTACCTACAGGCCCTTGGGTCACACTCTGTCCTGGCCCTGGGTCTCCTCTACCTCGTGGCCCGTGCCCCCCTATCTCCAGACGCAGATAACCCTCTGCCTCCTGGCACTGGTTCTCCTCTACCGCCCAACACTGGTCCCCCTGTTTCCAGACCCAGCTACCACTCTGCCTCACGGCCCTGGTCTACCTCTGCCTCCCGGCCCTGGTCTACCTCTGCCTCCTGGCCTAGGTATCCCGCTGCCTCTTGGCCCTGGTCCCCCTCTACCTCCCGGCGCTGGTCCCCTCTGCCTCCCGGCCCTGGGTCCCCTCTACCTCCAGATACTTGGGTGTCTCTCCGTCCCAGCCCTGGGTCCCCTCTACCTCCTTGCCCTAGTCCCAGTGTCTCCAGAACCAGGTACCCCTCTGCCTCCTGGCCCTGGTTCCCCTCTACCTCTCGGCCCTGGTCCCCCTATCTCCTGACCCAGGTACCACTCTGCCTCCCGGCCCAGGTCCCATATGCCTCCGTGCCCTGGTCACCCCCGCTTCTCGGCCCTGGTTCCCCTCTGCCTCCTGGCCCTGGTCCCCCTCTGCCTCCTGGCCCTGGTCCCCGTTTGCGGCCGAGCCCTGGTCCCCCTCTGCCCGCTGGGCCTGGTCCTTCTGTGCCTCCCGGCCCTTGTCTCCTTCTACTTCCAGGCCCTTGGGTCTCTCTCCGTCGCAGAGCTGGTTCCCCTTTATCTCCCGGCCCTGGTCCCTCGTCTCCCGACCCAGGTATCCCGCTGCCTTCCGGCCCTGGTCCTCCTCTGCCTTGCGGCCCCGGTCCCATCTGCCTCCCTGCCTTTGGTCATCCCTGCTTCTCGGCCCTGGATCCCCTATGCCTCCCGGACCAGGAACCCCTCTGCCTCCTGGCCCTCGTCCTCCTTTGCGGTTCCCCTCTGCCTCCCGGCCCTGGTCCCTTTCCGCATTTCGGCCCTTGTCTCTTTCTACTTCCAGGCCCTTGAGTCTCTCTCTGATCCGATCGTGGTTCCCCTCTAGCTCCCGGACCTGGTCCCCCTCTGCCCCCTGGCCCTGGTCCCCCTCTGCGTCTCAGCCCTGGTACCCCTCTGCCTCTTCCCCATGGTCCCCCTCTGCCACTCGGACGTGGTCCCCCTGTCTCCCGGCCCAGTACCCCTCTGCCTTCAGGCCCTGCTCCCCCTGTCTCCCAGCCCAGGTAGCTCTCTGCCTCCAGGCCCTGGTCCCTCTGTGCCGCCCAGCCCTGGACCCTCTGTGCCTCCTGTTCCTGTTCTCCCAGGAACAGATAGATCTCTAGGCCCTAGTGTCCCTCTCCGTCCCGGCCCCTGGTCCCATCTACCTCTGGGCCCAGATACCTCTCTACCTCCCAGCCCAGGTTCCTCTGCTTCCTGGTCCAAGTAACCTTTGCCTCCTGGACCTGGTCCTCTTCTGCCTCCCGGCCCTGGTCCCCATCTGCCTCCCGGCCCTGGGCCCCCTCTAACTCCCTGTTCTGGTCCCCCCTACTTCTTGGCACTAGTCCCGCTGTTTCCTGGCCCAGCTACCCCTCTGCCTCCCGGCCCTGGGCCCCCTCTGCCTACCGGCCCTGGTCCCCATCTACCTCCCTGCTCTGGTCCCCCCTACTTCTCCGCACTTGTCCCGCTGTTTCCGGACCCAGCTACCCCTCTGCTTCCCGGCCCTGGGCCCCCTCTGCTTCCGGGCCCTGGTCCCTCTGTGCCACCCGGCTCTGGTCTCGTCCTACCTCCAATCCCTTGGGTCTCCCTCCGTCCCAGGCCTGGGTCTCCTCTACCTCTCGGCCCTTACCTCGCCATCTCCTGGCCCAGGTACCCCTCTGCCTCCTGGCCCTGGTCACCCTCCGCCTCCCTGCTTAGGTCCCTCCCTGCCTCCTGGCCCTGGTCCACGTCTGCCTGCCTGCCCTGGTCCCCCACTCCTCTTGGCCCTGGTCCCCCTCTGCCTCCAGGCCCTAGTCTACTTCTACCTCCAGGCACTTGGGCCACACATCGTCCCGTCCCTGGGTCTCCCCTACCATCCGGCTCTAGTTCCCCGTTCTGCCGTCCAGGTACCCCTCTGCCTCCCGGCCCTGGTCCCCAGTTCCCCCACCCAGGTACCCCTCTGCCTCTCGGCCCTGGCCCCCCATCTCCCTGCCCTGGTACCCCTCTGCTTCGTGGCTCTGGTCTTCCTCTACCTCCTGTACCTCGTCCCCCATCTGAACCCCGCCTTGCTCCCCCTTTGCCTCCCTGCACTTTTCCCCCATGCTTATCGGCCCTGGTCCCCCTCTGCAGCCCGGTCCAGTTACTCCTTTGCCTCCTGGACCTGATTTACCTTTGCTACCCTGCCCTGGTCCCCCTCTGACTCCCCACTCTGGACCCTCTGTGCCTCCTGGCCCTGATCTCCCTCTACCTCCAGGCCCATGTACCTCTCTACCTCCTGGCCCTGGTCTCCCTCTGCCTCCCCGCCATGGTCCCCCCCGCCATCCGGCCCTGGTACCCCTACCATCCAGCCCCGGTACCTCTCTGCCTCCCGGCCCTGGTCCCCGTGTCTCCCGGCCCGGGTACCCCTCTGCCTCCTGGCCAGGGTCTCCTTCCACGTCCAGGCTTTTGGGTCTCCCTCAATCCCGGCCCTGGAACCCCTCTACCTCCCAGCTCTGCTCCCCCTGTCTCCTGAGCCAGGTACCCCTCTGCTTCCTGGACCTGGGCCCCCTTTGCCTTCCCGCCCTGCTCCCGCTATGCTGTCCAACCCTCCTCCCCCTCTACCTTCCAGCTCTCGTCCCCCCTTCTTCTGGGCCCTGGCCAACTCTGCCTCCCGGACCAGGTACCCCTCCGCCTCCTGACAGGCCCTATTCCCCCTCTGCCGCCCTGCCCTGGTCCCCTTCTGCCTCCCGGCCCTGGTCCCTCTGTGCCTCCCGGCCCTGGACCCCTTGTGCCTCCCGGCCATGGTCCCTCAGTGCCTCCAGGCCCTGGTCTCCCTCTACCTCCAGGCCCTTGAGTCTCTCTCTCTGTCCTTGCCCTGGGTCCCCTCTACCTCCTGGACCTGGTCCCGTTGTCTACCGTCAGGTCCTGGTACCCCTATGCTTCCTGGCCCTACTGAGAGCTCACCTCCTCCAGGAGGCCTTCCCAGACTGAGCCCCCTCCTTCCTCTCCCCTCCTCCCCCTCTTCCCTTTCTCCATCCTCCCCGCCTTACCTCCTTCCCTTCCCCACAGCACCTGTACATATGCATACATGTTTGTACGTATTTATTATTCTATTTATTTATTTATTTTACTTGTACATATCTATTCTATTTATTTTATTTGGTTAATATGTTTTGTTTTGTTCTCTGTCTCCCCATTCTAGACTGTGAGCCCACTGTTGGGTAGGGACCGTCTCTATAGGTTGCCATCTTGTACTTCCCAAGCGCTTAGTACAGTGCTCTGCACACATTAAGCGCTCAATAAATACGATTGATTGATTGATTGATTGATTGGCCTTGATCCCTTGTCTCCCAGCCCAAGTACCCCTCTGCCTCCCTGCCCTTGTCCCTCTGTCTGCTGGACCAGGTACCCCTCTGCCTCCTGGCCTTGGGCTCCCTCTGCCTCGCCGCCCTCTTCACCCTCTGCCTCCCGGCCCTGGTCCCTCCCTGTCTCTCGGCCCTGGTCTCCCTCTACCACTAGGCCCTGGTCGACCGTCTCCCAGCCCAAGTACCCCACAGCCTCCCTGCCCTTGTCCTCATGTCTCCCGTCCCAAATACCCTTCAGCCTCCAGGCTCTGGTCCACCTCTGCCACCTGGCCCCGGTCCCCTGTCTACTGGCCCTGGTACCACTTGCCTCCTGGCCATGACCCATCCCCCAGGCAGCCCTGCCCTGGTTCCCCTCTACCTCCCGGCCCTAGATCCACTCTACCTCTCGGCCCTGGTCCCCCAGTCTCCCCGCCCAGGTACACTTCTGCCTCCAGGCCCTTGTCCCCCTGGCTTCTCAGCCCTAGTATCCCTCTATCTCTCGGCCCTGGTTCCCCATCTCCCGACTCAGGTACACCTCTGCCTCCTGGCTCTGGCCCCCCTTGCCACCCAGCCCTGGTCCCTCTCTGCTTCTTTGCCCTGGTCCACGGTCTCCCGGACAGGTAACCCTCTGCCTCCTGGTCTTGCTGCCCCTCTGCCTTCCAGACATGGTCCCCATGTGCCCCCCTGCCATGGTCTCCGTTGCTCCCCATGGTTTTGGGGGCAACTCTCGGGTTCTTACCCTCTCCGGGTCTTCGGATGTCTCCGGACGCGGCCCGCGCGTTCATACCAGGAAGAGTCAGCCAGAGGTTCAAAGCTTGGTTGCCGTTTATTTGCTATCAGCGGTTACATGGTTGAAAGAGAGAGAGAGGGGGGGAGAGAGGCGAGAGAGAGAGAGGGAGAGAGCGCGCGTGTGTCCCCCCTTTGTCTTGTTCGTCTCTTATACCCCCCGTTGCCCGGGGGCAGGGTTTTCTCGGGGGATGGCGTATCGAGGCTTTGACCGCCCTCCAGCCACTAGCCTAACAACAGCTCTGTCCAGTCACGAAGCGTTTGCTCTGGCTCTCCCCCAGCCACCCGTTGCCAACCATCGCTGGCTGCGGATATGGCCTTGAGGTTGCCTCCGAGCCTTGCAGGTGCAAGCTTGTTTTACTTGCCCTGGTCTCTTTATCTCCTGTTGTTGAGTCTGTTTGGCCTTGAGCCGTTGGGTGCGATTTGTGTGCACATACTGCCTGTCTCATCGCCTTCCCCCGCTCCCTACGGGTCTCCTTCTACCTCCAGACCCTTGAGTCTATCTCCGTCCCAGCCCCGGGACCCCTCTACCTCCTGGCCCTGGTCCTCCTGTCTTCTGGCCCAAGTACCCCTCTGCCTCCCAGCCCTGGTCACCCTCTACCTCGAAGCCCTTGGGTCTCTCTCCGTCCCGGTTCTGGGTCCCCTCCACCTTTTGATCCTGGTCACCCCATATAGCGGCCCAGGTACCCCTCTGCCTCCTGGCCCAGGTCTCCCAATGCCCCCCGTCCCTGGTCCCCCATCTCCCAACCCAAGTACCCCTCTGCCTCCCTGCTCTGATCCCTCTGCCTTCGAGTCCAAGTCCCCCTCTGCTGCCTGGCCTTGGTCCCCCTCTGCCGCCCTGCTCTGGTCACCCTCTACCTCATGGCCCTAGTCCCTCTATGTTTCCCGGCCCTTGTATCATTCTACCTCCAGGCTCTTGGGTCTCTCTCCCTCCCGGCCCTGGGTCCCCTCTACATCCCGGCCCTGGTCCCCGTCTCATGGCCCAGGTATCCCTCTGACTCCTGGCCCTGGTACCCCTCTTTCTTCAGGCCCTGGTCCCTCTGTGCCTCCCAACCCTTGTCTCCTTCTACTTGCAGGCCCTTTGGTCTATCTCTATCCCGGCTCTGGTTCCCCTCTACCTCCCGGCCCTGATTCCCCGTCTCCCAGCCCAGGTAACCCTCTGCGTCCCGGCCCTGGTCCCCCCTGCCGCCCATCCCTGGTCCCCCACTGCCTCCCAGCCCTGGTCTCCTTCTACCTCCAGGCCCTTGGGTCTCTCTCCATCCCGGCCCTAGGTCCCCTCTAACTCCTGGCTCTGGTCCCCGTCTCCAGACCGAGGTACCCCTCGGCCTTCTGGCCCTGGATCCCCTCCTTCTTCTGGTCCTGGTCTGATCTGGTCCTGATCCCCCTGTATCCTGGCCCAGGACCCCTCTGCCTCCCAGTCCTGGTCCCCCTCTGCGTCCCTGCCATGGTCCCTCCTGCCTCTCAGTCCTGGTCCCCCTCTGAATCCAGGCCCATGTACCTCACTGCCTCCTGGCCCTGGTCCCTCTCTGCCTCTCGGCAGTGGTCCCCCTCTGCCTCTCAGCCCTGATCCTTCTGTCTATGGGCCCAGGTACCCCTCTACCTCCTGGCCCTGGTCCCACTGTATGCCGGCCCAGGTAACTCTCTACCTCCCGACCCTGGTCCCGGGGTCTCCTGGCCCAGGCAATCCCTCTGCCTCCCGGCCTTGGTCCCCATCTGCCTCCCGGCCCAGGTCCGCCTCTGCCTCCATATCCTGGTCCCCTCAGCTTATCGGCCCTGATCCCCGTCTGCCTCCCGGCCCTGGTCCCCTTCTGCATCCCAGCCCTGTGTCCCCTCTACCTCCAGACCCTGGTCCCCGGGTATCCTGGCCCAGGTAGCCCTCTGCCTCCTGGCCCCGGTCCCCAACTACCACCCGGCCCTGGTCCCCTTCTGCATCCCAGCCCTGTGTCCCCTCTACCTCCATACCCTGGTCCCCGGGTATCCTGGCCCAGGTAGCCCTCTGCCTCCTGGCCCCGGTTCCCAACTACCACCCGGCCCTGGTCCCTCTGTGCCTCCCGGCCCCAGGTTTCCTCTACTTCCAGGCCCTTAGGTCTCTCTCCGTCCCGGCTCTGGGTCCACGCTACCTTCCAACACTGGTCCCCGTCTCCTGGACCAGGTACTCTTCTGCACCCCTGCCCTGGTCCCCTTCTACCGCCCTGTCGTGATCTCCCTCTACCTCTGGTCCCTGGTCCCTCTGTGCTTCCCGGTCCTAGTCCCCCTCTAACTCCAGGCCCTGTGTCTTCTCAAATTCCCGGCCCTGGTACCAATATTTCCCAGCCCAGGTATCCGTATGCCTCCAGGCCCTGGTCCCGCTCTGCCTCCCGGGCCAGGGCCCCCACTGCCTTCAAGCTCTGGTCTCCCTGTCTCCCGGCCCAGGTATCACGCTGCATCACGACCCTAGTCCCCCTCTGCCTCCCGGCCCTGGTCCCCCACTGCAACCCGGCTCTGGTTCCCCTCTGCCACTCAGCCCTGGTCCCCCTGACTGCCGGCCCAGGTACCCCTCTGCCTCCAGGCCATGGATCCCCTGTCTCCCGGCCCAGGTACCCCTCTGCCTCCTGGCCGTGGTCCCCCTCTACCTCCCCACCCTTGTGCCCCTCTACCTCCAGGGCCTGGGCCCTCTACTTCACAGCCATGGTTCCTCTATACCAACTGGTCCTCGTCCCCATGACCTCCGGCCCAGGTAGCCCATTACCTCCCGACCCTAGTCACATTGTTTCCCTGTCCAGGTACCCCTCTGCCTCCCGGCCGTGGTCACCCTCTGACTACTGACCCAGAACCACTCTGCATCGCAGTTGTGGTCCCCCCTGCGTCCCTGCGCTGGTCCTCCTCTCCTCCTCTACCTATTGGCCCTGGTCACTCTGTCTTCAGGCCCAGATACCCCTATGCCTCTCTGCCCTGGTCTCCCTGTCTCCCGGCCCTAGTCCCCTCCTGCTTCGTTGCCCTGGACCTCCTCTGCGTGCTGGCCCTGGTAGCTCTGGGCCTCCCGGCCCTGGTCTCCTTCTACCTCCAGGTCCTGGTCCCCCATCTCCTGGCCCAGGTACCCCTCTCGCTCCTGGCCCTGGTCCCCCTATGTCACCCTGCCCTGGTCCCCCTCTTCCTCCCGGCCCTCGTCCCTAAGTGCCTCCCTAACCTGTTTTTCTTCTACCTTCAAAACCCTGTGTCTCTCTCCGTCCCGGGCCAGGGAACCCTCTACCTCCTGGCCCTGGTCTCCCTATGCCTCCCTGCCCCAGTCCGCACCGCCTCTCAGTCCTGGTCCCCGACTACCTCCCAGACCAGGTCCCCCGTATCCTGGCCAAGGTACCCCTCTGCCTCCCTGCCCTGGTCCACCTGTCTCCCAGCCCAGGTACCCCTCTGCCTCCTGGCCCTGAGCCCCCTCTACCTCCAGGCCTTGGTCCCACTCTTCCTCCCGGCCCTTATCCCTCATCTCCCGGTCCAGGTAACCCTCTGCCTCCTGGCCATAGTCGCCTTCTGCCGCATTGCCCTGGTCCACCTCTGCCCTGGTCTCCTTCTGACTCCAGGCCCTTGGCTCGCTTTCCGTCCCGGCCCAGGGTCCCATCTACTCCCGGCCCTGGTCCCCCTATGCCTTCCTGCCGCAGTCCACCCCACCTCTCAGCCCGGGTCCCCCACTACCTCCTATCCCTGGTCCCCCGTCTCCTGGCCTTGATACCCCTCTGCCGCCCTTTCCTGGTCCCCCTCTGCCTCCAGGCCCTGGTCTCCTTCTACCTAGAGGCCTTTTGGTCTCTTTCCTCCCCGGCCGTGGAACCCCTCTACCTCCAGGCCCTGGTGACCTTGTTTCCCAGTCCAGGGACCATTCAGCCTCCATGCTCTGGTCCCCCTCTGCCGCCCTGCTCCAGTACCCATCTGCCTCCCATGTCTGGTCCCCCTTTTTCCAGCCCTGGTTACCCTATGCCTCCGGATTCTGGTCCCCCTCTACCTCCCGACCCTGGTCCCCCTCCACCTCCCGGCCCTGTTCTCCTTCTACATCCAGGCCCTTGGGTCCCTCTCGATCCTGGACCTGGGTCCCTTCTACCTTTTGGGCCTGGTCACCCGTCTCCGAGCCCAGGTACACCTCTGCCTTCCGGCCCTGGTGCCCCTCTGACTCCCTGCCTTGCTTCCTCCTGCTTCTCGGCCCTGGTCCCACTCTGCCTTCCGACCCAGGTACCCCTAGGCCTCCCGGCCCAGGTACCTCTCTGTCTCCTAGCACTTGTCCCCCTCTGCCTCCCGGTCCTGGTCTCCTTCTACATCCAGGCCCTTGGATCTCTCTCCGTCCTGGCCCTAGTCCCCCTAACTCCAGACCCAGATACCTCTCTGCCTCCCGGCACTGGTCCCCCTCTGCCTCCCGATCCTAGTCCCCCTATCTCCCGGCCCAGGTACCACTCTGCCTCCTGGCCCTGGTCCCCCTGTATCCCGGAACACGTACCCCTCTTCCTCCCGGCCCTGGTCCCTCTGTTCCCGGCACAGGTACCACTCTGCTACCCGGCCCTGGTCCCTCTTTGCCTTCCGACCCTGGTACCCCATCTCCCGTCACAGGTACCCTTATACCTCCTGGACCTGGTCCCCTTCTGCCGCCCAGCCTTGCTCCCCCTCTAACACCCAGCCCTGGCTCCTCTGTGCCTCCCAGGTCTGGTCTCCCTCTACCTCCAAATCCTTGGGTCTTTCTCCGTGTCAGCCCTGGGTACCCTCTACCTCTAGGCTTTGGTCCCCCGGTCTCCCGGCCTAGTCCCTCCAGGCCCTAGTCCCCCTGTCTCCCGGCCCAGGTACCTCTCTACCTCCACACCGTGGTCGCCCGGTCTCCTGGCCCAGGTACCCCTCTGCCTCCTTGCGCTGGTCCCCATCTTCCTCCCGGCCCAGGTCCCTCTATGCATCCAGACCTCTGGGCCTCCCAGCCCTAATCTCCCTCTACTTCCAGACCCTTGGGCCTCTCTCTGTCCCAGTCCTGGCTCCCCTCTACCTTCTGGCCCTGGTCCCCCTGTCTTCGGGCTCAGGTACACTTATGCCTCCCTGCTCTGCTCCCCCTCTCCCTCCCGGCCCAGGTACCCCTCTGTTTCCTGGCCCTGTTCCCCCTCGGCCGCCCTGCCATGGTCCCCCTCTACCTCCCGGACCTAGTCCCTCTGTGCCTCCATACCCTGTTCCCTCTGTTCACCCGGCCCTGGTCTCCCTCTACCTCCAGGCCCTTGGGTCTCTCTCTGTCCCGGCCCTGGCTCCCCTTTACTTACCGGCCCTGGTACCAATGTCTCCCGGCCTAGGTATCCCTCTGTTTCACGGCCCTGGTCCCCCTCTGCCTACTTGCCCAGGTACCCTCTGCCTCCTGGTCCTGGTCCCGCTCTGGCACCCTACCCTACCTACCCTACCCTGGTCCCCCCCCCCCGGCTTCTCGGTCCTGGTCCCTCTCTTCCTTCCGTCCCTTGTCTCGTCCTCCCGCGCCTTTCAGCCCTGGTCCCAATTTACTCTCTGGCCCTGGTCCCTCCCGACTTTCCGGCTCTGGTCCCCTTCTCCCTTCGCCCCTAGTTCCCTTCTACCTCCCTGCCTTAGTCCCCATCTTTCACCCGGACCTGGTCTCTCTGCCTAACGGCTCAGGTCCCTTTGTGCCTGCAGGCCCTCGTCTCCCTCTACCTCCTGGCCCTGGCCCTTCTCTCCGTCCCGGCCCTGGGTCCCCTCTACCTTCAGGCCCTGGCCCTTCTCTCCGTCCCGGCCCTGGGTCCCCTCTACCTTCAGGCCCTGGTCCCCTGTCTCCGGACCCGGTACCCCTCTACCCCGTGGCATTGCTCCACCTCTGTCTCCCGGCCCTGGGCCCTCCTGGTCTTTCTGCCCTGGTCACCGTCTACCTCCAGGCCCTGGTCCCTCTCTCGTTCCTGGCACTGGGTCACCTATATGTTCTGGCCGTGGTCCTCCTGTCTCCCGGCCCAGGTACCCTTCTACCTCCCATCCCTGGTCCCCATTTCCAAATCCAGGTACCCATCTGCCTCCTGGCCCTGGTGTCACTCTGCCTCTCTGACCTGGTCCCCCCAGCTTCTCAGCACCTGTACCTCTCTGCCTCTGGGCTCAGGTACCCCGCAGCTTCCCGAACCTGGTCCCCCTCTGCCTCCCGGCCCTAGTCCCCCTCAGACTCCTAACCCTGGTCCCCCGTCTCCTGGCCTTGGTACACCTCTGTCTTCTGGCCCTGGTCCCCCTCAGCCTCCATACCCTGGTCCCTCCTGATTATCGGCCCTGATCGCCCTCTGCCTCTTGGCCCGGGAACCATTCAACCTCCTGGCCCCGGTGTCCCTCTGCCTCCGGGCCCTGGTCCCCCTGTGCCTGCCAGCCCTGTTCCCCCTGTTCCGCTCTCTCGGTCCTGGCCCTGGTCCCCCTCTGCCTCTAACCCTGGTCTCTCTGTCTCCCGGCCCTGGTACCCCTCTGGCTCCCTGCCATGATCCCCCTGTTTCCCGGCCCAGGTACCCCTCTGCCTCCTGGCTCTGGTACCCCTAGGCCACCAGGCCTTGATCCCCTTAGGCCTCCCAGCCAGGTACCATTCTACCTTCTGGCCCTAGTCTCCCCCTTGCCTCCCAGCCCTGATCTCCCTTTGTATCTTGGACCTGGTCCCCTTGTCCACTGGTCCAGATACCCCTCTGCCTCCCTGTCCTGGTCCACCTGTCTCCAAGCCCAGGTACCCCTCTCCCTCCTGGCTCTGGTCCTCCTCGGCCTCCAGGCCCTGGTCCCCCTCTGCCTCCCAACCCTGGTCCTTCTGTGCCTCCTGGTCCTGGTCTCCTTCTACCTTCACACTCTCGGGTCTCTCTCCGTCCCTGCCGTGGGTTCCTGTCTACCTCCCGGCTCTTGTCCCCCGTCTCCCAGGCAAGGTTCCCCTCTGCCTCCCGGTTCTGGTCCCCCTCGCCACCAGGCTTTGGTCCCCCTATGCCTCCTGGCCAGGTACCCCTCTGCGTCCTGGTCCTGGTCCCCATTTTCCTCCAGGCCCTCGTTCTTCATCTTCCGGCCCAGGTAACCCTCTGCCTCCTGGCCCTGGTCCACCTCGGCTTCAACGTCCCAGTTCCCCGGTGCCTCCCGGCCCTTGTCACCCTCTGCCTCCCGAACCCGCTACCTCATCTCTCAGCCCAGGTACCCGCTGCCTCCTGGACTTGGTACCTCTCTACCTACACAACCTGGTCCCCCTCTTCCTCCCAGTCCTGGATTCCCCCCGCCTCTCGGCCATGTTCCCCCTCTGCTTCTAGGCCCTGGTCCCCCTCTGTCGCCCTGCCATGGTCTCACTATGCCTCTCGAACCTGGTCCCTCTGTGCCTCCCATTCCTGGTCTCCGTACTACCTCCAGGCCCTTGGGCCTCACTCCGTCCCGGCCCAGGGTTCCCTCTACCTCCCGGCCCTGGTCCCCCTCTGCCTCCTGGTCCACGACCACGTCTCCCAGGCAAGGTACCCCTCTGCCTTCAGGCCCTGGTCCCCCTCTGCCTCCCAGCCCAGGACCCCTTCTCCCAGTCCAGGTACCCCCTGCCTCTCGGAACTGGTCCCCCTCTGCTGCCATTCCCCTGTCCCCCGCTACAGCCCTGCCCTGGTCCCCCTCTGCCTCCTAGCCCTGGTCTCCTTCTACCTCCAGGCTCTCGGGTAACTCACCGTCCTGTTCAGGGATCCCTTTTACCTCCCAGACATGGTCCCCTTGTCTCCCAACCAATGTAGCCCTCTCTGCTTCCAGGCGCTGGTCCTCCTCTACTTCCCCATCCTCGACCACCTCTGCCTCCCATTCCTGGTCCCCCTCTGCATCCCTGTCCTGGTTCTCCCTGCCTCTCAGCCCTGGACCCCGACTGCCTCTGGGCCCATGTCCCCCTCTGCCGCCCTGCCCTGGTCTCCCTCTGCCTCCCGGCCCTGCTCCCCCTCTACCTCCCTGCCCTGGTCCCCCCCTGTTTCTTGGCCCTGGTCCCCATCTGCCTTCCAGCCCAGGTACCCCTCTGCCTTCCGGACCAGGTACCCCTCTACCTCCTAGACCAGGTACAACCCTGCCCCCTGGAGCAGGTACCCCTCTGCGTCCTGGACCAGGTAGCCCTCTGCCTCCTGGCCCTGGACCCCCTCTGTCTCCCGGCCCCGGTCCCCCTTCTCCCGGCACAGGTACACCTCTGCCGGCCTGTCATGGTCCCCCTTTGCCTCCCTGCCCTGCTCCCCTTCTACCTCCCTGCCCTGGTCCCCCCCGGCTTCTCGGTCCTGTTCCCCCTCTGCCTTCCGACCCAGGTACTCCTCTTCCTCCTGGCACTGGTCCCCCTCTGTCTCCCGGTCCTGGTCCCCCTGTTTCCCAGCCCAGGTACCCCTTTGCCTCCTGGCACTGGTCCCCTTCTGCCACCCTGCCTTTGTACTCCGCTGCCTCCAGGCCCTGCTCTCCTTCTAGTTCCAGGTTCTTGGGTCTCTCCCCGTCACGGCCCTGGGTCCCCTTCACTTGCCGGCCCTGGTCCCCCTGTCTCCCGCCCCAGGTACCCCTCTGCCTCCTGGCCCTGTTCCCCCCTGTCTCCCTACCTTGGTCCCCCTCTGCCTCCCGCCCATCGTCCTCTTATGCCTTCCTGCCCCAGAACCCCCCGTCACTCAACCCTGGTACCCCTCTGCCTCCCGGCCCAGGTAGCCCTATGCCTCCTCGTGCGGATCCCCATCGGCAGCCTTTTCCTGGTCCCCCTCGGGGCCTCCCGGACCTGGTCTTCTACCTTCAGGCCCTTTGTCATCTCTCCGTCCTGTCCCTGGGTCCCCTGTACCTCCTGGCTCTGGTCCCCCTGTCTCCAGAGCCAGATCCCCCTCTGCCTGCCTGCCCTTGTCCCTCCCGCTTTTCTACTCTGGTCCCCTTTTTCCTCACGGCCCACGTAGCCCTCTGGCTCCTGGCCCTGGTCCCCCTCTGCCTCCCTGCCCAGGTCACCCCCTGCATCCCAGCCCGGGTCCCCTTCTACCTCCCTGACCTTGTTCCCCCTCTTTCATGGCCCTGTTCTCCCTATGCCTTCCAGCCCAGGGACCCCTCTGCGTCCGGACCAGGTAGCCGTCTACCTCCTAGACCAGGTACACCTCTGCCTCCTGGAACAGGTACCCCTCTACCTCATGGCCCTAGACCCCCTCTGTCTCCCGGCCCCGGTCCCCCTTCTCCCGGCACAGGTACCCCTCTGCCTCATAGGCCTGGTCCCCCTCTGCCGCCCTGCCGTGGTCCCCCTCGGCCTCCCTGCCCTGCTCCCCTTCTACCTCCCTGCCCTGGTCCCCCCTGCTTCTAGGTCCTGGTCCCCCTCTGCCTTCCGACCCAGATACCCCTCTTCCTCCTGGCACTGGTCCCCCTCTGTCTCCCGGCCCTGGTACCCCTGTTTCACAGCCCAGGTAACCCTTTCCCTCCTGGCACTGGTCTCCCACTACCACACTGCCCTGGTCCTCTGCTGCCTCCCGCCCCTCGTCCCTCTGTGCCTCCCGGCCCTGCTCTCCTTCTAGTTCCAGGTTCTTGGGTCTCTCTCCGTCACGGCCCCTGGTTCCCTCTACTTGCCGGCCCTAGTCCCCCTGTCTCCCGCCCCAGGTACCCCTCTGCCTCCTGGCCCTGGTCCCCCCTGTCTCCCTACCTTGGTCCCCCTCTGGCTCCCTCCTATCGTCCTCTTATGACTTCCTGCCCCAGTACCCCCCGTTTCTCAACGCTGGTCCCCCTCAGGCTCCAGGCCCAGGTAGCCCTATGCCTCCCCCTCGGGACCTCCCGGACCTGGTCTTCATCATCATCATCATCATCATCAATCGTATTTATTGAGCGCTTACTATGTGCAGAGCACTGTACTAAGCGCTTGGGAAGTACAAGTTGGCAACATATAGAGACAGTCCCTACCCAACAGTGGGCTCACAGTCTAAAAGGGGGAGACAGAGAACAAAACCAAACATACTAACAAAATAAAATAAATAGAATAGATATGTACAAATAAAATAAATAAATAAATAAATAGAGTAAAAAATATGTACAAACATATATACATATATACAGGTGCTGTGGGGAAGGGAAGGAGGTAAGATGGGGGGATGGAGAGGGGGACGAGGGGGAGAGGAAGGAAGGGGCTCAGTCTGGGAAGGCCTCCTGGAGGAGGTGAGCTCTCAGCAGGGCCTTGAAGGGAGGAAGAGAGGTAGCTTGGCGGATGGGCAGAGGGAGGGCATTCCAGGCCCGGGGGATGATGTGGGCCGGGGGTCGATGGCTGGACAGGCGAGAGCGAGGTACGGTGAGGAGATCAGCGGTGGAGGAGCGGAGGGTGCGTGGTGGGCTGTAGAAGGAGAGAAGGGAGGTGAGGTAGGAGGGGGCGAGGTGATGGACAGCCTTGAAGCCCAGGGTGAGGAGTTTCTGCCTGATGCGCAGATTGATTGGTAGCCACTGGAGATTTTTGAGGAGGGGAGTGATATGCCCAGAGCGTTTCTGGACAAAGATAATCCGGGCAGCAGCATGAAGTATGGTCTTCTACCTCCAGGCCCTTTGGCCTCTCTCCATCCTGGCCCTGGGTCCCCTCTACCTCTTGGCCCTGGTCCCCCTCTCTCCAGAGCCAGGTCCCCTTCTGCCTGCCTGCCCTTGTCGCCCCCGCCTTTCTACTCTGGTCTCCTTTTTTTCTCGGCCCACTTACCCCTCTGTCTCCTGGCCCTGGTCCCCCAGTGCCGGCCTGCCGGGGTCCACCTCGGCCTCCCAGCCCTGCATCCCCTCAACTTCCTGGCCCTGTTTCCCCGGTCTCCTGTCCCAGGTACTCTTCTAAATCCTGGCCATGGTCCCCCTCTGCCTCCCCACCCTGGTCCTCCTCTGCCTCCCGGCCCTGGTCCCCCTCTGCCTCCCTGCCTTGGTCACCCCCTGACACACGTTCCTGGTCCCCTCTGACTTTCGGCCCTAGTTCTCATTTACTTCCGAAATACTCCTCTACCTGCCAGCCTGATCCCGGCTTCCCTGCTCTGGTCCCGCACTGCCTCCCAGCCCTGGTCCCACTCTGTCTCCCTGCCTTGGTCACCCCCTGACACACGTTCCTGGTCCCCATCTGACTTTCGGCCCTAGTTCTCCTTTACTTCCGAGAAGCAGCGGGGACAAGGGCAGGGAGATACCCCTCTACCTGCCAGCCTGATCCCGGCTTCCCTGCACTGGTCCCGCACTGCCTCCCAGCCCTGGTCCCACTCTGTCTCCCGGCCCTGGTCCCCCTCTGCGTTCACGTCCTGGTACCTCTCTGCTTCCCGGCCCGGGTCCGCCTCTGCCTCTATGACCTGGTGACCCCCCGCCTCTCGGCCCTGGTACTCCTCTGCTTCTCAGCCCTAATCCCAATTTATCCGTGCACAAGTACCCCTCTGTCTCCCAGCACTGGTCCCCGTCTCCCAGCCCAGGTAACCCTCTGCCTCTCGGTCCTGGTACCTCTGTCTAACAGCTCTGGTCCCCCTCTTTCTCCCGGCCCTGACCCACCTCTGCCTCCCTGACCTTGTCCCCACCGCTTCTCGGAACTCGTCCCCGTCTCACGGCCCCACTGCGCCCCGACCCTGGTCCCCCCTCTGCTTCTCGGCCCTGGTCCCCCTTTGCCTCTGTGCCCAGGTACCCCTTTTGCTCCTGGCCCTGGTCCCCCTCTGCCTCCCGGCCCTGGTCGCCCTTTCCGGGCCATGGTGACCCTCTGGATCAGGACCTGGTCCCCTCTGCTTCCCGACCTTGGTCCCCCATCTCCCAGCCCAGGAACCCCTCTGCCTCCTAGCCCTGGTCCCCTGCCTCCCGGGCCTGGTTCCCTATGCTTCCCGACCCTGGTCCCCCATCTCCCAGCCCAGGTAACCCTCTGCCTCCCAGCACTGAACCCTGTCTCCCAGCCTAGGTGCCCCTGTGCCTCCCGGATCGGGTTCCCCCGTGTCCCGGTCCTGGTACCCCTCTGCCTCGGCTGTGGTCCCCCTCTGCCTCTTGGCCCTGGTCCCTCTGTCTATGGGCCCAAGTACCCCTCTACCTACCGACCCTGCTACCCGGGTCTCCTGGCCCAGGAAACCCCTCTACCTCCCGGCCCTGGTCCCCCTGTCTCCCATCCAAGGTACCCCGCTGTCTTCTGGCCCTGGTCCCCCTGCCTCCCGGCCCTGGTCTCCCTATACTGCTCGGCCCTGGTCCCCCTGACTGCCGGCCCAGGTACCCATCTGCCTCCTGTCCACCGTCCCCCTGTCTCCTGTCCCAGGTACCCCTCTGCCTCCTGGCCCTGGTCCCCCTCTGCCTCCCCGCCCTGGTACCCATCTGTCTCCCAGTCCTGGACCCTCTGTGCCTCCCAGCCCTCGTCTACCTCTACTACCAGGCCTTGGGCCCTCTCCCCTTCCCAGCTCTGGTTCCCCTCTAAGAACCAGCACTGGTCCCCATTAATTCTGGTCCAGGTAAACCTATCCCTGGTCGCTTTGTTTGCCGGTCCAGGCACCCCTCTGCCTCCTAGCCATAGATCCCCTCCACCATCCGACCCAGGACCCCTCTGCCTCCCAGTCCTGGTCCCCCTCTGCCTCTCTACCTTGGTACCTCCCGCCTCTCAGCCTTAGTCCCCAGCTGCCTCCCGGACCAGATACTGGACTGCCTCCTGCCCTGGTCCCCCTCTGCCTCCGGCCCTGGATCCCGTCTCCCGGTCCAAGTGGCCCTCTGCCTCTTGGCCCTGATACCCCTCCCCCGCGTCTCGGCCCTGGTACCCCTCTGCCTATCGACCCTGGTCACTCTGTCTCCTGGCCAAGGTCCCCCTCTGCCTCCCAGTCCTGGTCCCCCTCTGTCTCTCTGCCCTGGTACCTCCCGCCTCTCAGCCCTAGTCCCCCTCTGCCTCCCGGACCAGGTACCGCACTGCCTCCTGGTCCTGGTCCCCCTCTGCCTCCCAGCCCTGGATCCCGTCTCCCAGCCGAGGTGCCCCTCTGCCTCCTGGCCCTGATCCCCGTCCCCCGCATCTCGGCCTTGGTACCCCTCTGCCTATCGACCCTGGTCACTCTGTTCCCAGGCCCAGACACCCCTCTGCCTCCCTGCCCTAGTCCCCCTGTCTCCCGGCACAGGTAACGCTCTGCCTACCGGTCATGGTCCCCTCCTGCTGCGTTGCCCTGGACCTCCTCTGCCTCCCGGCCCTGGTAGCTCTGTGCCTCCCGGCCCTGGTCTCCTTCTACCTCCAGGCCCTGGTCCCCCGTCTCCTGGCCCAGGTCCCCCTCTGCCTCCCATTCCTGGTCCCCCTCTGTCTCTCTGCCCTGGTACCTCCCGCCTCTCAGCCCTAGTCCCACTCTGCCTCCCGGACCAGGTACCGCACTGCCTCCCGGTCCTGGTCCCCCTCTGCCTCCCAGCCCTGGATCCCGTCTCCCAGCCCAGGTGCCCCTCTACCTCCTGGCCCTGTATCTCGGCCGTGGTACCTCTGTGCCTCTCGAACGTGGTCTTCCTCTGCCTATCAGCCCTGGTCACTCTGTCTCCAGGCCCAGATACCCCTCTGCCTCCCGGCCCTGGTCTCCTTCTACCTCCAGGCCCTGATCCCCCGTATGCTGGCCAAGGTACCCCACTGCCTCCTGGCCCTGGTCCCCCTATGCCACCCTGCCCTGGTCCCCCTCTTCCTCCTTACCCTCGTCCCTAAGTGCCTCCCTGACCTATTTTTCTTCTACCTTCAAGACCTTGGGTCTCTCTTCGTCCTAGCCCAGGGTCCCGTCTACCTCCTAGCCCTGGTCCCCCATGCCTCCGTGCCCCAGTCCGCACCGCCTGTCAGCCCTGGTTCCCCTCTACCTCCTCACCCTGATTCCTCTGTCTCCTGGCCAAGATACCCCTCTGCCTTCCTGACCTATTCCCTCTGTGCCATGGTCCTGGTACCACTCTGCCGCCCTGCCCTGGTCCCCCTCTGCCTCCCTTCCCTGTTCTGCCTGTCTCCTGGCCTAGGTACCCCTCTGCCTCCCAGCCCTGGCCTGCCTGTCTTCTGGCCCAGGTACTCCTCTGCCTCCTGGCCCTGGTCCCCCTATGCCTCTCGTCCAGGTACCCCTCTAACTCCCGGCTCTGGTCCCCCTCTTCCTCCAGGCCCTGATCCCCCGTCTCCCAGCCCAAGTAACCCTCTGTCTCCTGGCCATGGTCGCCTTCTGCTACATTGCCCTGGTCCACCTCTGCCTCCCGGCCTTGGTAGCTCTGTGCCTCCCGGCCCTCGTCTTCTTCTACCTCCAGGCCCTTGGGTCTTTTTCCATCCCGGCCCTGGGTCCCCTCTACCTCCCAGCCCTGGTCCCCTTCTTCCTCCCAGCCCTCGTCCATAAGTGCCTCCCGGACCTGTTTTTCTCCTACCTTCAGGACCTCGGGTCTCTCTTCATCCCAGCCCAGGGTTCCTTCTATCTCCCGACCCTTGTTCCCCTATGCCTCCCTGCCCCAGTCCACCCCACTTCTCAGCCCTGGTCCCCCACTACCTCCCAGGCTTGGAGCCCTGTGTCCTGGCCGAGGTACTCTTCTGCCTCACTGTTCTGGTCCCTCTGTGTCATGGCCCAGGTACTCCACTGCCTCCTGGCCCTGGTACCTCTCTGCCGCCCTGCCCTGGTCCCCCTCTGCCTCTCGGCCCTGGACCCTCTGTGCCACCAGACCCTGGTCTCCTTCCACCTCCAGGCCCTCAGGTCTCTCTCCTACCCGGCCCTGGCTCCCCTCTACATCCAGGCCCTGGTCGCCGTGTCTCCCGGCCCAGGGACCATTCAGCTCTCCTTGCACTGGTCCCTGTCTGCCGCCCTGCTCCGGTCTCCCTCTGGCTCCCGGCCCTGGTCCCACTGTGCTTCTCAGTTCTAGTTTCCTTCTACCTCCAGGTCCTTGGGTCTCTCTCCGTCCAGGCCCTCGTTCCCCTCTATCTGCGGCCCTGGTCCGACTGTCCCCCGACCCAACTACCCCTCTGCCTCCCGGCACTGGTCCCATTCTGCCTCCCCGCCCTGTTCCCCCTCGGCCTCCTGGTCCTGGTCCCCGATTGACTCTCTGCCCTGGTTCCCACCTCTATCTCAGTCCTGCTTCCCCTCTGCCTTTTGGCACTGGGCCGCCTGTCTTCCGGCCCAGGATCCCCTTTGCCTCCTGGACCTAGTCCCCCTGTCTCCCGGCCCAGGTACCCCCCTGCCTTTTGGCCCTGGTCCCCCTCTGCCTACCTCACCTGGTTCCACTATGCCTCCAGTCCCTGGTACCCCTCTGACTCCAGGCCCGTATCCTCCTCTCCATCCGAGCCCCGGGTCAGATATACCACCCAGCCTTGCTGCCCGTCTCCCGACCTTGGTCCTCCTCTGCCTCATTCATTCATTCAATCGTATTTATTGAGTGCTTACTGTGCGGAGAGCACCGTACTAGGCGCTTGGGAAGTATACGTTGGCAACATATAGAGACGGTCCCTACCCAGCAACGGGCTCACAGACTTGATGGGGGAGAAAGACAACAGAACAAAACATTTTAACAAAAAAAATAAAAAGAATGAATATGTACAAATAAAATAAATAAATGGAGTAATAAATACGTACAAACATATATACATATATGCAGGTGCTGTAGGGAGGGTAAGGAGGTAAGGCGGGGGAATGGGGAGGGGAAGGAGGGGGAGAGGAAGGAGGGGGCTCAGTCTGGGAAGGCCTCCTGGAGGAGGTGAGCTTTCAGTAGGGCCTTGAAGGGAGGAAGAGAGCTAGCTTGGCGGATGGGCAGAGTGAGGGCATTCCAGGCCAGGGGGATGACGTGGGCCGGGGGTCGACGGCGGGACGGGCGAGAACGAGGCACAGTGAGGAGATTAGCGGCAGAGGAGCGCAGGGTGCGGGCTGGGCTGTAGAAGGAGAGAAGGGAGGTGAGGTAGGAGGGAGCGAGGTGATGGAGATCCTTGAAGCCGAGGGTGAGTAGTTTTTGCCTCCTGGCCTCCTGGTCGTCGTCCCCGTTTCCTGGCCCAGGCAGCCCTCTGCCTCCCGGTCCCTGTCCACCTCTGCCGCCCTGCCCTGATCCACCCCTCCATCTTTGCCCTGGTCCCCCTCAGCCTCGGTCCCCTGTTTCCCGGCCCAGGTACTCCTCTGCCTCCCTGCCGTGGTCCCCCTCTGCCTTCAGGCCCTGGTACCCCTGTTTCTGCCAGTACTCCTCTCCCTCTACCTCCAGGCCCTGGCCGCTCTCTCCATCCCGCCTGAGACCCCTCGACCTCGCGGCCTAGGTCCCCTTGCCTCCCGGATCAGGTCCACCTGTCTTCCTTCTCCCTGCTCCCTCTTTGCCTCCCGGCCCTGTACTCCCTCGACCTCAAGGCCCTGGTTCTTCTCTCCGTTGCAGCCCTGGGTCCCCTCTACTTGCACACTATGGTCTCCCTGTCTCCTGACCCAGGTACCCCTCTACCTCCCGGCACTGGTCCCCCTGTTTCCCGGTCCAGGTACCCCTCTTCCTCCTGGCCATGGTCCACCTCAGCCTCCCGGCCTTGGTTCCCCTCTGACTCCCAGGCCTGGTCCCCCTCTTCCACCAAGCCCTGGTCACCCTCTACCTCTCTGCCCTGGTCTCTCCCACCTCTCAGCCTGATTCCCCCTCTGACTCCCGGCCTAGGTACCCTGTCTCCTCCTGGCTGCATCCTGGCCCCTTTTCCCCATCTGGTACCCCATCTCCTGGTCTAGGTACCCCTCTGCCTCCCGGCCCTGGTTCTCCTGTCTCCCAGCACAGGTATCCTTCTGCCGCCCTGCCGTGGTCCCCCTCGGCCTCCCTGCCCTGCTCCCCTTCTACCTCCCTGCCCTGGTCCCCCCCTGCTTCTCGGTCATGGTCCCCATCTGCCTTCCGACCCAGGTACCCCTCTTCCTCCTGGCACTGGTCCCCCTCTGTCTGCCGGCCCTGGTCCCCCTGTTTCCCAGCCCAGGTATCCTTCTGCCTCCTGGCCCTGGTACCACTCTGGCTCCTCTCCCTGGTCCCTGTGTCTCCCGGTCCAGGTACACTTCTGCCTCCTGGCCCGGGTCCCCATCTGCCTCCCGGCCACAGTCTCCTTTTACACCAAGTCCCTTGGGTCCCTCCCGATCCCGGCCCTGGATCACCCTTCCCTCCTGGCCCTGGTCCCCTATTTCCTGGCCTAGGTAACCCTCTGCCTCCTGGCCCTGGTCCCCCTCTGCGTCCCCGCCTTGGATCCCTTCTGCCTTCTGGCGCAAGTCCCTCTGTGCTTCACAGCACTATTCTCCCTCTACCTCCAGGCCCTGGTCCTTCTCTCCGTCGCTGTCCTGGGTCCCCTCAATCTGCCCGCTCTGGTCTCCCTGTCTCCTGGTCCAGGTACCCCTCTACCTCCCGGAGCTGGTTTCCCTGTTTCCCGGTCCAGGTACCCCTCTGCCTCCCGGCCATGGTCTACCTCTACCTCCCATCCCTAGACCCCCTCCGACTCACGGCCCTGGTCCCCCTCTGCCTCCCGGCAATGGTCACCCTCTGCCTCCCTGCCCTGGTCTCCGCTGCCTCTCAGCCCGATTCCCCCTATGACACTCGGCCTTGGTACCCTGCCACCTCCTGGCCGCATCATGGCCCCTGTGCGCCCTCTGATAACCCGTCTCCCAGCCTAGGTACCCCTCTGCCTCCCGGCCCAGGTCCCCCTGTCTCCCGGCCCAGGTACCCTTCTGCCTCCCAGCCTTGGTCCCTCTTGCCTCCCGGCCCTGGTCTCTCTGTACCACCCGGTCCTAATTTCCCTGTACCTCCAGGCCCTTGGGTCTCTCTCCTTCCCAGCCCTGGGTCCCCTCTACCAACCGGCCTCCGTCCCCTATCTCCTGGCCCTGGTACCTCTACCTCCCGGGACTGGACCCGCTTCCCAGTCAAGGTACCCCTCTGCCTCCCGGCCATAGTCCACCTCTGCCTCCTGGCCCTGGTCCCCTCTTCCTCCCTGTCCTGGTATCTCCCGTCTCTCGGCCCTGGTCCCCCTCTGCCTCCAGACCCTTGGATTTCTCTCCTTCCCGGCCCTGGGTCCCCTCTGCCTATAGGTCCTCGTCCCCATTTACTGGCCCAGATACCCCTCTGCTTCCCTACCCTCGTCCCCTTTGCCTCCCATTCCTGGTCCCTCTCTGCCTCCCAGTCCAGATACGCCTGTGTCAACTGGCCCTGGTCACCCTCTGCCTCCTGGCCCTGGTTCCCCTTCTCTCGGCCCAGTTAACCTTCTGCCTTAAGGCCCTGATCCCCCTGTCTCCCGGCCTAGGTACCACTCTGTGTCCGGGACCTGGTCCCCCTCTGCCTAACCGTCCTGGTCCCCATCTGCCTCCTGGTCCTGGTCCTCCTCCGCCATTCAGCCCTGGTCCCCCTATCTCCTGGTCCAGGTACCTCTCTACCTTCCAGCCCAGGTTCCCCGTCTCCCGGCCCAGGTACCCCTCTGCCTTCTGGCCCTGGTCCCCCTCTTCCTACCTGCCCTGGTCCTACTATGCCACCATGCCCGGGTCCCCCTCTGCCTCCAGGCCTAGGTCCCCATCTCCGTCCCAGCCCTGAATCAGATATACCACCCGACCCTACTGCCCGTCTCGTAACCCTGGTCCCCCTCTGCCTCTAGGCCGTGGTCCCCCTGTCTCCTGGCCCAGGCTCCCTTCTGCTTCCCGGTCACTGCCCCCCGTCGCCACTCAGCCCTGGTCCCCCTCTCCCTCTCGGCTCCGGTCCCCCTGTGTCTGGCCCAGGGACATCTTTGCCTTCTTGCCCTGGTCCCCCTGCCTCCTGGTCCAGGTACCCCTCTGCCTCCCTGCCCTGGTCCCCATCAGCCTCCCAGCCATGGTCCCCCTCTGCCTCCCAGCCCGGGTGCCCCAACTCCCGGCCCAGGTACTCCTGTGCCTCCTGGCCCCGGTACCCCTCTGCCTACCTACCCTGGTCCCAATTTGCCTCCTGGCCCTGGTGCTCCTCAGCCTCCCAAACCTGGTACCCCTCTGTCTCCCTGCCCTTTGCACCCCTGCATCTCGATCCTGATCCCACTTTGCCTCATGGCCCAGGTACCCCTCTGCTTCCTGGCGCTGATCCCCCTCTGTCGTCCCACCCTGATCCCTATCTGGCTCCCAGAGCTTGTTCCTCTGTGCCTCCCAGCCCTGGTCTCCCTCAACCTCCATGCCCTGGTCCCTCCCTCTGTCCCAGCCCTGCGTCATGCCTACCTCCTGGCCCTGGTCCCTCTGTTTCCTGGTCCACGTACCCCTCTGCCTCGTATTCCTGGTCTCCCTCGGCCTCCCGGACCTGGTCCCCCTCTGCCTCCCTGCCCTTGTCGCCCCTGCTTTTCCGCCCTGGTCCTCCTTTACCTCCCGGCTCAGGTACCCCTCTGCTTCCTGGCCCAGGTCACCCTCTGCCTCTCGGCCCAGGTACCCCTCTGCATTTTGACCCTGGGCCCCTTATGGTTCCAGGCCCTGGTCCCCCTCTGTCTCCAGGCCCGGGTCCCTCTCTCCGTCCCAGCCCTGGGTCCCATAAACAACCCGGCCCTGCTGCCCATCTCCCGGCCTGGTACACCTCTGCCTTCTGGCCGTCGTCCCCATGTCTCCTGACCCAGGTACCCCTCTGCCTCCCGTCCTTGGTCCCTCTGTGAAGCCAGGACTTGGTCTTCTACCGCCAGGCATTTGGTTCTCTCTCCATCCCGGCCCTTGGTCCCCTCTACCTCCTGGCCCTGGTCCACCTGTCTCCCGGCCCAGGTACCCCAATACCTCCCGACCCTGTTGCCCTTCTGTCTTCCCACCCTGGTCCCCCTCTGCCTCCCTTCCCTGGTCCCGCCCTGCTTCTCGGCCCTGCTTCCCCTTTGCCACCCAGACCAGGTCCCCCTGTCACCTGGCCCAGGTACCCCTCTGCTTTCTGGCCCTGGTCCCCCTCTGCCTACCTGTCCTGGTGCCAGTAGGCCTTCAGGCCCTGGTCCCCCTCTGCCTCTTGGCCCTGAACACCCCCAGGTCTAGGCCCTGATCCCTCTCTACCTCCCGGCCCAGGTATGCCACAGCCTCCTGGCCCTGGTAACCCTCTGCCTCCCTGCCCTGCTCCCCCATCTCTCGGCACAGTTAACATTCTGACCCCCAGCCTTGATCCCCCTGTATCCAGGTCCAGGTACCCTTCTGCCTTCTGGCCCTGGTCCCCCTCTGAAGACCTGCCCTGGTGCCACTATGCCTCCATTCCCTGGTCCCCCTCTGCCTCTCGGCCAAGGTACCCTACTGCCTCCCGGCCCGGATCCCCTTCTGTCTCCCAGCCACTGTCCCCCTTGCCTCCCATCCCTGGTCAACACTTGCCTCCTGGCCCTGATCGCCTTCTGCCTCTCTGTTCTTGTCCCTCCCAATTCTCCGCCCCGGTCCCGCTTTGCCTCCCGGCCCCGGTATCCCTCTGTCTTCTGGCCCTGGTCCCACTCTGACGCCCTGCCCTGGTCTCCCCCTGCCTCCTGGGCCTGATCCCCTTCTACCTCCAGCCCCTTAGGTCTCTCTCTGTCCCGGCCCTCAGTACCCTCTAGCTCCCGGCCCTAGTCCCCCCGTCTCCCTGTCCAAGTACGCTTCTGCCTGCTGGCCTTGGTCCCCATATGCCTCCCTGCCCTGTTCCCCCAAGCCTCTCGGCCCTGGACCCCTCTGCCTTTCCGCCCTGACCCCACTTTACTTTCTGACCCTGGTCCCCCTACCAACCTTCAGTCCCTGGTCCCCTTCTCCCTCCAGCCCTGGGTCCCCTCTACCTCCAGGCCTTTCTCCCCATCTTCCGCCCAGACCTGGTCACTCTATGCCTAGCTGTATTGGTGACCCGGGTCTTCCCAGCCCTCGTCGCCTTGCAGCTCCTGGCCCTAGTCACTCTCTGCCTCCTGGACCTAGGCTCCCTCTACCTCCAGGCCCTTGGGTCTCTCTCGTTCCCGGACCTGGGTCCTCTCCACCAACTGGCCGTGATCCACCTGTCTCCCGACCCTGGTACCCCTCTACCTCCAGGCCCTGGTCCCCCTGTTCCCCGGTCCAGGTCTCCCTCTGCTTCCCGGCCCTGGTCACCCTGTCTACTCGCCCTGGTCCCCCTCTGCCTCCCGGCCCTGGTCCCCCTCTGCATTCCGGCCCTGGTCCCCCGTCTCCTGGCTCAAGTACCCCTCTGCCTCCTAGCCCTGTCCCTCCCTGCCTCCAGGCCCTTGTCTCCCCCGGCTTCTGAGTCCTGGTCTCCCCACTGCCACCCTGCCCTGGTCCCCTTCTGCTTGCCAGCACTGGTCTCCCTCTATCTCCATCATCATCATCATCATCATCATCAATCGTATTTATTGAGCGCTTACTATGTGCAGAGCACTGTACGAAGCGCTTGGGAAATACAAATTGGTAACATATAGAGACAGTCCCTACCCAACAGTGGGCTCACAGCCTAAAAGGGGGAGACAGAGAACAAAACCAAACATACTAACAAAATAAAATGAATTGGATAGATATGTACAAGTAAAATAAATAAATAAATAAATAAATAGAGTAATAAATATGTACAAACATATATACAGGTGCTGTAGGGAAGGGACGGAGGTAAGATGGGGGTGATGGAGAGGGGGACGAGGGGGAGAGGAAGGAAGGGGCTCAGTCTGGGAAGGCCTCCTGGAGGAGGTGAGCTCTCAGCAGGGCCCTGAAGTGAGGAAGAGAGCTAGCTTGGCGGATGGGCAGAGGGAGGGCATTCCAGGCCCGGGGGATGACGTGGGCCGGGGGTCGATGGCGGGACAGGCGAGGACGAGGTACGGTGAGGAGATTAGCGGCGGGGGAGCAGAGGGTGCGGGCTGGGCTGTAGAAGGAGAGAAGGGAGGTGAGGTAGGAGGGGGCGAGGTCATGGACAGCCTTGAAGCCTTGATGCGCAGATTGATTGGTAGCCACTGGAGATTTTTGAGGAGGGGAGTAATATGCCCAGAGCGTTTCTGGACAAAGATAATCCGGGCAGCAGCATGAAGTATGGATTGAAGTGGAGAGAGACACGAGGATGGGAGATCAGAGAGAAGGCTGATGCAGTAGTCCAGACGGGACAGGATGAGAGCTCGAACGAGCAGGGTAGCAGTTTGGATGGAGAGGAAAGGGCGGATCTTGGCAATGTTGTGGAGCTTAGACCGGCAGGTTTTGGTGACGGCTTGGATGTGGGGGGTGAATGAGAGAGCGGAGTCGAGGATGACACCAAGGTTGCGGGCTTGTGAGACGGGAAGGATGGTAGTGCCGTCAACAGAGAAGGGAAAGTCAGGGAGAGGGCAAGGTTTGGGAGGGAAGACAAGGAGTTCAGTCTTCGACATGTTGAGCTTTAGGTGGCGGGCAGACATCCAGATGGAGATGTCCTGAAGGCAGGAGGAGATGCGAGCCTGGAGAGAGGGGGAGAGAGCAGGGGCAGAGATGTAGATCTGGGTGTCATCAGCGTAGAGATGATAGTTGAAGCCGTGGGAGCGAATGAGGTCACCAAGGGAGTGCGTGTAGATTGAGAACAGAAGGGGACCAAGCATTGAACCTTGGGGAACCCCCACAGTAAGAGGATGGGAGGGGGAGGAGGAGCCTGCAAAAGAGACTGAGAAAGAACGACCGGAGAGATAAGAGGAGAACCGGGAGAGGACGGAGTCTGTGAAGCCAAGGTCAGATAGGGTGTTGAGGAGAAGGGGGTGGTCCACAGTGTCAAAGGCAGCTGAGAGGTCGAGGAGGATTAGGACAGAGTATGAGCCGTTGGATTTGGCAAGCAGGAGGTCATTGGTGACCTTTGAGAGGGCAGTTTCTGTGGAATGAAGGGGACGGAAGCCAGACTGGAGGGGGTCGAGGAGAGAGTTGTTGTTGAGGAATTCTAGGCAGCGAGTGTAGACAACTCGTTCAAGGAGTTTGGAAAGGAGTGGTAGGAGGGATATGGGACGATAACTAGAAGGTGAGGTGGGGTCAAGAGAGGGTTTTTTTAGGATGGGAGAGACATGGGCATGTTTGAAGGCAGAGGGGAAGGAACCAGTGGAGAGTGAGTGGTTGAAGATGGAAGTTAAGGAGGGGAGAAGGGATGGAGCGAGAGATTTCATGAGATGAGAGGGAATGGGGTCAGAAGCACAGGTGGCCGGAGTAGCACTTGAGAGGAGGGAGGAGAGCTCCTCTGAGGATACCGCTGGGAAGGATGGGAGAGTAGCAGAGAGTGTTGAGAGCCGGGGGGTTGGAGAAAGGGGGGAAGTGACTATGGGGAGGTCGGAACTGATGGATTTAATTTTGTTAATGAAGTAGGAGGCCAGATCGTTGGGGGTGAGGGAAGGAGGAGGGGGAGGAACCGGGGGCCTGAGAAGGGAGTTGAATGTACGGAAGAGCTGGCGGGGGTGATGGGCATGGGTGTCAATAAGGGAGGAGAAATAGTTTTGTCTGGCAGAAGAGAGGGCTGAGTTAAGGCAGGAAAGGATAAACTTGAAGTGAACGAGGTTAGCATGTGTTTGGATTTTCGCCAGCAGCGTTCGGCAGCTCGAGCATAAGAGCGAAGGAGGCGGACAGTGGCAGTGATCCAGGGCTGTGGGTTAGTGGTGCGAGAGCGGCGAAGGGAAAGGGGAGCGAGTGAGTCTAGCTGAGTAGAAAGGGTAGAGTTGAGAGCAGTAATCTGATCATCAAGACTGGGTAGAGAGGAGAGGGCGGCGAGGTGGGGTGTGAGGCGCTCCGACAGATGGGTGGGGTCCAGAGAGCGGAGATCTCTGTGAGGGAGTAATACGGATTTACAGGGGAAAGGAGTGTGAGTGAGGAGGCAGGTGAGAAGATTATGATCAGAGAGAGGGATTACAGAGTTGGTGAGGGTGGACACAGTGCAGCGGTAGGAGATGATGAGGTCGAGGGTATGACCAAGTTGGTGAGTGGGTGAGGTGGCGTGGAGGAAGAGGTTGGCAGCATCAAGGAGAGATAGAAGGCGGGCGGCAGAGGAGTCGTTAGGGATATCCATGTGGATATTGAAGTCTCCGAGGATCAGAGTGGGCATGGAGAAGGAGAGAAGGAAGGTGAGGAAGGGGTCAAAGTCGTTAAAGAAGTTGGAAGTGGGGCCGGGAGGGCGGTTGATGATGGCTACAAGAATCAGGCCCTGGCCCCTCTCTCCATCCTGCCTGGGTCCCCTCTTCCTCGTGGCCTAGGTCCCCCTGCTTCCCGAACCTGGTCCACCTGTCTTCCCAATCAGGTACCCCTCTGCCTCCCAGACCTGGTCACCCCAGTCTTCCGGACCGGGTACCCCTCTGCCTCGTGGCCCTGGTCCCCCTCTGCTTCCCCGCAGTGATCACACTCTGCCTCCCAGACTTGCTTTCCCTCTGCCTCCCTGCCCTTGTCCCCCTGTCTCCCGGACCAGGTACCCCTCTGCCTCCTGGCCCTGGTCCCCCTCTGCCGTACCTCCCCGAACACCCTCTGCCTCACGACCCTGGTCGCTCTGTGCCTCCCGTCCCTGGTCTCCATCTCCCTTTAGGCCCTTGGGTATCTCTCCCTGCAGGTCCTGGGTCCCCTCTACTTCCTGGCCCTGGTCCCCGTCTCCTAGCCCAGGTACCCTTCTGCCTCCTGGCCCTGTCCCCCTTCTGCTGCCCAGCCCTGGTTCCCCTCTTCCTACTGGCCCTGGTCCCTCTGCTACTACCGGCTCTGGTCTCCTTCTACCTCCAGGCCCTTGGGTCTCTCTCCGCGCCGACCCTGGTCCCCTCCACCTCCCGGCCTTGGTCCCGCAGTCTCCCACCCAAGTCCCTCTCTGCCTCCCCGCCCTAGTCCCCCCCCCCGTGCTTCGGCCCAGGTACCCCTCTACTCTTGGCCCTGGTTCCCCTCTGCCTCCCAGCCCAGGTAACACTCTGCCTTCCAATCCTGGTCCCCCTCTGCCGCCCTGCCCTGGTCCCCAAGTCCTCTCAGCCCTGGTCTCCCTCTGCCTCCCGGCCACGATACCCCACTGCCTCTTGGACCAGGTCCCGATCAGGCTATCAGAACGGGATCCCGTCTTCCAGCCCAGGTACCCCTCTGCCACCCTGCCCTGGTCCCCCTCGGCTTTCCAGTCCTAGTCTCCTTCTGTATCCCGGCCCTGGCTCCGAGCGCCACTCAGCTCTTGTCCCCATCTGCCTCCCGGCTCAGGTACCCGGTTGCCTCCTGGCCCTGGTCCCCTTCTACCTCCCAGCCCAGGTACCCATCTGCCTCCTGACACAGGTTCCCCTCTGCTTCCCTGCCCTGGTCCCACTCTGCTGCTTGGGCCTGATCCCCCTGTCTCCCGGACCAGGTACCGGTCTGGCTCCTGGCCCTGGTCCCCCTATACTTCCCCACCCTGATCTTCCTTTGCCTCCCGGCTCTGGCACTCTGTGTTTCCCGGCGCTGGTCTTCCTCTACCTCCAGGCCCTGGTCCCTCACTCATTCCCGGCCCTGGAGCCCCTCTACCAACCGGCCCAGGACCCCATGTCTTCTGCAAAAGGTACCACTCTACCACGAAGCCCTGGTCCTCCTGTTTCCCGGTCCAGATACCCCTCTGCCTCCTGGCCTGGACCCCTCTGCCTCCCGGCCCTGGTTCCCCTCTACCTCCCGGGACTGGTCTCCCTCTGCCTCAGGAGCCTGGTCCCCCTCTGCCGCCCTGCCCTGGTCCCACTCTGCCTCCCGTCCCTGGTCTCCTCTACCTCCAGGCCCTTGGGTCTCTTTTTGTCCTGTCCCTGAGTCCACTATACCTCCCAGGTCTGGTCCTCCTGTTTCCAGACCCAGGTACCCCTCTTCCTCCTGGCCCTGGTCCCCTTCTGCCTCCTGGCACTGGTCCCCCTCTGCTTTCCTGCCCTGGTCCCCCTCTGCCTCCTGACCCTGGTCCCCTTCTTCCTCCCTGCCCTGGTCCCCCCTGTTCTTGGCCCTGGGCCCCCTCTTCCTCCCAGTACTGGTCCCACTCTGCCTCCCGGCCCTGGTCCCACCGGCCTCTCAGCCCTGGTCTCCCTCTGCCTCCGCGCCTAGGTACCCCACTGCCTCCTGGCCCTGGTCCCCTTCTGCATCCCAGCAAGTGCCCTGTCTCCCAGAACCACGTGCCCCTCTGCCTCCCGGACCTGGTCCCCCTCTGCTGGCCTGCCCTAGTCATTCATTATTCATTCAATCGTATTCATTGAGCGCTTACAGTGTGCAGATCACTGTACTAAGAGCTTGGGAAGTACAAGTTGGCTATATAGTCCCCCTCTGCCTCCCGGCACTGGTCCCTCTGGGCCTCCCAGCCCTGGTCTCCTTCTACCTCCAGGACCTTGGGTCACTCACCGTCCCATCCCGGGGTCCACTCTAACTCCTGGCCCTGGTCCCCCTGTTTCCCAACCCACGTACCCCTCTGCCTCCTGGCCCTGGTTCCCCTCTGTCGCCCTGCCATGGCCTCCCCATGCCTCTTGAACCTGTTCCCTCTGTGCTTCCCATTCCGGGTCTCCTTACTAGATCCAGGTCCTTGGGTCTCACTCCGTCCTGCCCCAGGGTCCCCTCTCCCTCCCGGCCCTGGCCCCCCTCTGCCTCCCGGCCCAGGACCCCATCTCCCAGCCCAGGTGCCCACTGCCTCCCAGCCCTGGTCCCCCTGTCTTCCGACTCAGGTACCACTCTGCCACCAGAACCGTGTAACCCCATGTCTCCTGGCCCTGGTCCCTCTCTGCCTCCCTGCCCTGGTCCCTTGGTGCCTCCCGGCCCTGGTCGCTCTGTGCCCCCTGGCCCTTGGGTCTCTCTTGGTCCCGGCCTTGGGTCCCCTCTACCTCCCGGCCAAGGTACTTCTCTACCTTCTGGCCCCGGTCTCCCCGTCTCCCGGCCCAGATACCCCTTTGCCTCCTGGCCCTGGTGCCCCGCTGCCTCCCAGCCCTAGTCTCCCGTCTCCCACCCCAAGTACCTCTCTGCCTCCCTGCCCTTGTCCCCCTGTCTCCCGGCACAGGTACCCCTATCCCACCTGGCCCTGGTCCCCCTCTGCCGCCCTGCACTGCTCCCCGTCTGCCTCCCGGCCCTGGTCCCTCTGTGCCTCCCTGCCCTGGTCTCCTTCTACCTCCAGGCCCTCGGGTCTATCTCCGTCCCAGCCCTGGGTACCGCCTACCTCTCAGCCCTGGTCCCCCGGCCTCCTGGCCTAGTCCCTCCAGGCCCTAGTCCCCATCTTCCGGCCCAGGTACCTCTCTACCTCCACACCGTGGTCCCCCGGTCTCCTGGCTCAGGTATCCCTCTGCCTCCTCGCCCTGTTACCCCCGGCTCCCAGGCCAGGTACCCCTTTGCCTCCTGGACCTGGTGCCCCGCTTCCTCCCAGCCCGGGTCCCCCGTCTCCCAACCCAAGTACCCCCTCTGCCTCCCTGCCCTTGTCCCCCTGTCTACCGGCAGAGGTATCCCTATACCTCCTGTACCTTGTCCCCCTCTGCCGCCCTGTCCTGCTCCCCGTCTGCCTCCCGGCCCTAGTCCCTCTTTGCCTCCCTGTCCTGGTCTCCATCTACCTCCAGGCCCTTGGGTCTTTCTCCGTCCCAGTCCTGGGTATACCCTACCTCTCGGCCCTGGTCCCCTCGTCTCCTGGCCTAGTCCCTCCAGGCCTTAGGCCCCATCTCCCGGCCCAAGTACCTCTCTACCTCCACACCCCGGTCTCCTGGCTCAGGTACCCCTCTGCCTCCTGGCCCTGGTCCCCATCTGCCTCCTGGCCCAGGTTCCTCTGTGCGTCCAGGCCCTGGTACCTTTGTGCCTCCCGGCACTAGTCTCCCTCTACTTCCAGGCCCTTGGCCCTCTCTCTGTCCCGACGCTGGGTCCTTTCTACCTTCTGGCCCTGGTCCCCCTGTCTCCCGGCCCAGGTACCCCTATGTCTCTCTGCTCTGGTAAGCCCTCCCTCCTGTCCCAGGGGCCACTCTGCCTCCTGGCCCTGATTCCCCTCGGCCACGCTGCCATGGTCCCCTTCTACGTCCGGGACCTGGTCCCTCGGTGCCTCCTGGCTTTGGTTTCCCTCTACCTCCAGGCCCTTGGGTCTCTCCCCCTCCCGGCCCTGGGTACCCCCTACTTCCCGGCCCTGGTACCAATGTCTCCCGGCCCTGGTCCCCCTCTGTCTACTGGACTGGTCCCCCTCTGCCTCCTGGTCCTGGTTCCGCTCTGGCACCCTGCCCTGGTCCCCCCGCCCCGGCTTCTCAATCCTGGTCCCCCTCTTACTCCTGGCCCTTGTCCCCCCTCCCGGCATTTCAGCCCTGGTTCCAATTTACTCTTAGGCACTGGTCCTCCCCGACCTTCCGGCCCTGGTCCCCTTCTCCCTCCGGCTCTAGTTCCCCTCTACCTCCCTGCTTTGGTTACCATCTTTTGCCTGGTCCTGGTCCCTCTGTCTACCAGCTCAGGTCCCCATGTGCCTGCCAGCCCTCATCTCCCTTTACCTTCTGGCCCTGGCCCTTCTCTCTTTAACAGCCCTGTGTCCCCTCTACCTTCAGGCCCTGGTTCCCTGTCTCCGGACCCGGTAGCCCTCTGCCTCCCCACCCTGGTCCCCCTCTGCCTCCCGCCACTAGTCCCTCCCTGTCTTTCCGCCCTGGTCACCTTCTACCTCCAGGCCCTGCTCCCTCCCTCGTTCCCGGCCATGGGTCCCTTATACCTTCTGGCTGTGGTCCCCCTGTCTTCCGGGCCAGGTACCCCTCTACCTCCCAGCCCTGGTCCCCGTTTCCCAGTCCAGGTACCCCTCTGCCTCCTGGCCCTGGTCCTCCTCTGCTTTCCTGCCCTGGTCCCCCCAACTGCTCAGCACCTGTACCCCTCTGCCTCCCTGCAAAGGAACCCCACTGCCTCCTGGCCGTAGTCCACCTCTGCCTCCCGGCCCTGGTCGGCCTACTCCTAGCCCAAGTACCCCTCTACCTTCCGGCTCTGGTCCCCCTGTCTCCCGGCCCTGATCCCCCTCAGCCTCCCTGCCCTGGTCCCCTACTGCCACTCGGCCCTTGTCCCTATAACTGCCGGCCCAGGAACCCCTCTGCCTCCCAGCCGTAGACCCCGTCTCCTGGCCCAGGTACCCCTCTGCCTCCTGGCCCTGGTCCCCTTCTGCATCCATGCTCCGGTGCCCCTCTACCTCCAGGGCCTGGTCCCTCTCCTTCACAGTCCAAGGTGCCCTCTACCAACCAGCCCTGGTCCCCATGGACTCCGGGCCAGGTACCCCACTACCTCCCGGCCCTGGTCCCTTTGTTTCCCGGTCCAGGTATCCCTCAACCTCCCGGCCCTGGTCACTTTCTGACTCCCGACCCAGGTCCCCCTCAGCCTCCAGGTCCTGGTCCCCCTCTGCCTCCCGGCATATGTCCCCCAGCGCGTTTTCATCCATTCAGTCATATTTATTGAGCGCTCACTGTCCTCAGCACTTGGGAGAGTACAGTGCAACCATAACAGTACAACTTGACACCCGTCCACATGTTTTGTTTTGTTGTCTGTCTTCCCCTTCTAGACTGTGAGCCCGTTGCTGGGTAGGGACCGTCTCTATATTGTCTGTCTCCCCCTTCTAATCAATCAATCAATCAATCAATCGTATTTATTGAGCTCTTACTATGTGCGGAGCACTGTACTAAGCGCTTGGGAAGTGCAAGTTGGCAACATATAGAGACAGTCCCTACCCACAAGTGGGCTCACAGTCTAAAAGGGGGAGACAGAGAACAAAACCAAACATACTAACAAAATAAAATAAGTAGAATAGATATGTACAAGTAAACTAAATAAATAAATAAATAGAGTAATAAATATGTACAAACATATATACATATATACAGGTGCTGTGGGGAAGGGAAGGAGGTAAGATGAGGGGGATGGACAGGGGGGCGAGGGGGAGAGGAAGGAAAGGGCTCAGTCTGGGAAGGCCTCCTGGAGGAGGTGAGCTCTCAGTAGGGCCTTGAAGGGAGGAAGAGAGCTAGCTTGGCGGATGGGCAGAGGGAGGGCATTCAAGGCCCGGGGGATGACGTGGGCCGGGGGTCGATGGCGGAAGAGGCAAGAACGAGGCACGGTGAGGAGATTAGCGGCAGAGGAGCGGAGGGTGCGGGCTGGGCTGGAGAAGGAGAGAAGGGAGGTGAGGTAGGGCGAGGTGATGGACAGCCTTGAAGCCGAAGGTGAGGAGTTCCTGCCTGATGCGCAGATTGATTGGTAGCCACTGAAGATTGTTGAAGAGGGGAGTAACATGCCCAGAGCGTTTCTGGACAAAGACAATCCGGGCAGCAGCATGAAGTATGGATTGAAGTGGGGAGAGACACGAGGATGGTAGATCAGAGAGAAGGCTGATGCAGTAGTCCAGACGGGACAGGATGAGAGCTTGAACGAGCAGGGTAGCAGTTTGGATGGAGAGGAAAGGGCGGATCTTGGCAATGTTTCGGAGCTGAGACCGGTAGGGTTTGGTGACGGCTTGGATGTGAGGGGTGAATGAGAGAACGGAGTCGAGGATGACACCAATGTTGCCGGCTTGTGAGACGGGAAGGATGGTAGTGCCGTCGATATGGGAAAGTCATGGAGAGGGCAGGGTTTGGGAGGGAAGACAAGGAGTTCAGTCTTGGACATGTTGAGTTTTAGGTGGCGGGCAGACATCCAGATGGAGATGTCCTGAAGGCAGGAGGAGATGCGAGCCTGGAGAGAGGGGGAGAGAGCAGGGGCAGAGATTTAGATCTGGGTGTCATCAGCGTAGAGATGAAAGTTGAAGCCATGGGAGCGAATGAGGTCACCAAGGGAGTGAGTGTAGATCGAGAACAGAAGGGGACCAAGCACTGAACCTTGGGGAACCCCCACATTAAGGGGATGGGAGGGGGAGGAGGAGCCTGCAAAAGAGACTGAGAATGAACGACCGGAGAGATTAGAGGAGAACCAGGAGAGGACGGAGTCTGTGAAGCCAAGAGCCCGCTGTCCGGTAGGGACCGCTTCTATATGTTGCCATCCTGGACTTCCCAAGCGCTTAGTACAGTGCTCTGCACACAGTAAGCCCTCAATAAATACGATTGAATGAATGAATGAGAGTACAGTACAACCATAACTGTACAACTTGACACCCGTCCACATGTTTTGTTTTGTCGTCTGTCTCCCCCTTCTAGACTGTGAGCCCGCTGTTGGGTAGGGACCGTCTCTATATGTTGACAACTTGGACTTCCCAAGCGCTTAGTACAGTGCTCTGCACACAGTAAGCGTTCAATAAATACGATTCAATGAATGAATGAATGCTTCCTGGCCGAGATGCCCCTCTACCTTCCGGCTCTGGTCCCCCCGTCTCCAGGACCTTGTCGCCCTCTGCCTCCAGGTCCTGGTCCCCCTCAGCCTCCCTGTCCTGGTCCCTTACTGACACTTGGCCCTGGTCCTCGTGACTGCCGGCCCAGGAACCCCTCTGCCTCCCGGCCGTGGACCCCGTCTCCTGGCCCAGGTACCCCTCTGCCTCCTGGCCCTGGTCCCCTTCTGCATCCCTGCCCCGGTAACCCTCTACCTCCAGGTCCTGGTCCCTCTCCTTCACAGCACAGGTTCCCCTCTACCAACCAGCCCTAGTCCCCATGGTCTCCGGCCCCGGTACCCCATTACCTCCCGGCCCTGGTCCCTTTGTTTCCCGGTCCAGGTATCCCTCAGCTTCCCGGCCCTGGTAACCTTCTGACTCCCGACCCAGGTACCCCTCTGCCTCCCAGTCCTGGTCCCCTTCTACGTCCCTGTCCTGGTCCCTCCCGCCTCTCAGCACTGGTCCCCCTCTGCCTCCGGGCCTATGTACCCCACTGCCTTCTGGCCCAGGTGCCACTCTACCTTCCGGCTCTGGTCCCCCTGTCTCCAGGCCCTGGTCACCCTCTGCCCCGCTGTCCTGGTCCCCTACTGCCCCTCGGCCCTCGGCCTCCGACTGCCAGCCCAGGAACCCCTCTGCCTCCCGGCCGTAGACCCCGTCTCCCGGCCCAGGTATCCCTCTGCCTCCTGGCCCTGGTCCCCGCTGCCTCCCTGCCTGGTGCCCCTCTACCTCCAGGTCCTGGTCCCTCTCCTTCACAGCCCAGGTTCCCCTCTACCAACCAGCCCTGGTCCCGATGGTCTCCGGCCCAGGTACCCCATTACCTCTCGGCCCTGGTCCCTGTGTTTCCCGGTCCAGGTATCCCTCAGCCATCCGGTCCTGGTCACCTTCTGACTCCCGACCCAGGTACCCCTCTGCCTCCCAGTCCTGGTCTCCCTCTCCGTCCCTGTCCTGGTCCCTTCCGCCTCTCCACCCTGGTACCCCTCTGCCTCCGGGCCTATGTACCCCATTGCCTCCGGGCCCAGGTGCCCCTCTGCCTCCTGACCATGGTCCCCCTGTCTCCCAGCCCAGGTATCCCTCTGCCTCCTGGCTCTGGTCCCCCTCTGCCTCCCAGCCCTGTTCCCCTCATCTCTTGGCTCTGGTCCCCCTCTGTCGCTGGTCCCTGGTCCCTCTGACTCCCGGGCCTGGTACCCCTCTGCCTCCCAGCCTTGGTCCCCCTGCATCCTGGCTAAGGTACACCTCGGCCTCCTGGCCCTGGTGCGCCTCTGTCACCCCGTCCTGGTCCCCCTCTACATCCCAGCCCTGATCTCTCTGTGACTCCTGGCCCTGGTCTCCCTCTACCTCCAGGCCCTGGGCTCTCTCTCCTTCCCAGCACTGGTCCCCGTCTGTCTCCCGGCCCAAGTACCGCAGTGCCTCCTGGCACTGGCCCCCTACTGCCTCCCATCCCTGGACCCCTTCTCCCAGCCCAGGTGCACCTCTGCCTCCTGGCACTGGTCCCCCACTGCGTCTAGGCCCGGGTACCCCTCTGCTTCTCAGCCGTGGTCCCCCTCTGCCTCTCGGCCCAGGTAACCCTCTGCCTCCCTGACCTGGCCCTCCTCGTCCTCCTAGCCCTGGCCCCAGAAGAAGTCACCCTCTGCCTCCTGGCCATGGTCCCCTTCTGCCGTGTTTCCCTGGTCCCTTTCTGCCTCCCGGCCCTGGTAGGTCTGTGTCTCCCGGCCCTGGTCTCCTTCTACCTCCAGGCCCTTGGGTCTCTCTCCAACCCGGCCCTGGGTCCCCTCTACCTGCTGGTCCTGTTCGTCCGTCTCCTGGCCCAGGCAACCCTCTGCCTTCTGGCCTTGGTTCCCCTCTACCACCCTGGCCTGGTCCCCCTCTTCCTCCCGGCCCTCGTCCCTAAGTGCCTCTGGACCTGTTTTTCTTCTGCCTTCAGGACGTTAGGACTCTCTCCGTTCCAGCGCAGGGTCCTCTCTACTTTCCGGCCCTGGTCCCCCATGCCTCCCTGCCCCAATCTGCTCCGCCTCTCAGCCCTGGTCTCCCAATACCTCCCGGGCCTAGTCCCCCATCTCTTACCCAGGTTACCCCTCTGCCATGCTGTCCTGGTCCCTCTGTGTCATGGCCCAGTTACCGCACTGCCTCCAGGCCCTGGCACCACTCTGCTGCCCTGCCCTGGTCCTCCGCTGCTTCCCGGACCTGGACTTTCTGTGCCTCCAGACCATGGTCTCTTTCTACTTCCAGGCCCTTGGGTCTCTCTCCCTTCTGGCCCTGGGTCCCCTCTACCTCCAGGCCCTGGTTGCCTTTTCTCCCAGCCCAGGGACCATTCAGCCTCCTTGCCCTGGTCCATCTCTGCCGCCCTGCCCTGGTATCCCTCTGCCTCCCAGCCCTGGACCCTTTGTGCCTCAAGGTTCTGGTCTCCTTCTCCCTCAAGGCCCCTGGGTCTCTCTTCGTTCCAACCCGTGTTCCCCTCTATCTCCCGGCCCTGGTCCCCCTCTGCCTCCCCGCCCTGGTCCCCCTCTGCCTCCCCGCCCTGGTCCCCCTCTGCCTCCCCGCCCTGGTCCCCCATGCCTCTCAGGCCTGGTCGCCCTCTGACTCTTGGCCCTGGTCCCCCTCTGACTCTCGGCCCTGGTCCCCTTGTACCCCTGCCCAGGTACTCCTCTGCCTCCCTGTCCTGGTCAAACTGTCTCCCAGCCCAGGTACCCCTCTGCCTCCTGGCCCTGGTCCTCTTCTGCCTCCCGGCCCTGGACCTTCTGTGCCTCCTGGTCCTGTTCTCCCTCTACCTTAAGGCCCTTGGGTCTCTCTCAGTTCCAGCCCAGGGTCCCCTCTACTTCCCGGTCCTGGTCCCCCTCTGTCTCCCTGCCCAGGACCCCATCTCCCAGCCCAGGGACCCCTCTGCCTCCCGGCCTTCGTCCCCCTCTGCCTCCTGGCCCTGGCCCCTCTGTGCCCCCTGGCCCTGGTCTCCTTCTACCTCCAGGCCCTTGGGTCACTCAGCGTCCCGTCCCGGGGTCCCTTCTGCCTCCCGGCCCTGGTCCCCTTGTCTCCCAAGCCACGTACCCCTCTGATTCCTGGCCCTAGTCCTACTCTGCTTCCTTGCCCTGGACCCCCTCTGAATCCCACCCCTGGTCCCCCTCTGCCTCTCTGATCTGGGTCCCCTTGCCTCCTGGTCCTGGACTCCCTCTGCCTCTCAGCCCTGGGCTCCCTCTGCCTCTCGGCAATGGTCCCCCGCTGCCTCTTGGCCCTGGTCCCCCTCTACCTCCTATCCTTGCTCCCCCTCTACCTCTCTGCCCTGGTCCCCCCTGTTTCTCGACGGTGGTCCCCCCTTCCTTCAAGCCCCGGTATCCCTCTGCCTCCCGGACCATGTACCCCTCTGCCTCCTGGCCATGGGCCCCCTCTGTCTTCTGGCCCTGGACTCCCCTCTTCCTCCCGGCCCTGGTCCCCCTTCTCGCAGCGCAGATACACTCTGCCTCCTAGGCCTGAACCCCCTCTGCCACCCTGCCGTGGTCCCACACTGCCTCCCGGGCCTGGAACCCTCTACTTCCCTTCCCTGGTACCCCCTGCTTCTCAGCCATGGTCCCTCTCTGCCTCCCGGCCCAGGTACCCCTCTGCATCCTGGCACTGGTCGCCCTCTGCCTCCCGGCCCTGGTCCCCCGTCTCCTGGCCCAGGTACCCCTCTGCTTCGTGGCCCTGTTCCCCCTCTGGCTCCCACCCCTGGTCCCTCTCTGCCTCCAGACCCTGCACTCTCTGTGCCTCCTGGCCCAGGTACCCCTCTGCCTCCTGTCAGTGGACCCCCTCTGCCTCCGGGAACTGGTCCCCCTCTGCCTCCTGGCGGTGGTCCCCCTCTGCTTCCAGGCCCTGGTCCCTCTCTCCATCCCGGACTTGGGTCCCATCTACCTCCCGGCCCTGATTCTCCAGTCTCCCGACCCAGGTGCCCGTCTACCTCCCTGCCCTGGTCCCTCTGTTTCCTATCACAGGTACCCGTTCGCCTCCCGGCCCGGGAACCTCTCTGCCACCCTGCCCTGGTCCTCGGCTGCCTCCTAGCCCTCGTCCCTCTGTGCCTCCCGGCCCTGCACTCCTTTTATTTTCAGGTCCTTGGGTCTCTCTCCGTCATGGCCCTGGGTCCCCTATACCGCCCGGCCCTGGTCCCCTTGTCTTCCAGCCCAGGTACCTCTCGGCCTCCCTGCCCTGGTCCTCCTGTCTTTCTGCCCACGTACCCCTCTCCCTCCCGGCCCCGGTTCCCCTCTGTCTCCCGGCTCTAGTCTCCTACCTCCAGGCCCTTGGGTCTCTCTCCGTCCCGGCCCTGGGTCCCCTCTACCTCCCGGCCCTGGTCCCCTTTACCACCCGGCCCTGGTCCCCTTGTCTCCCGACCCAGCTACCCCTCTGCCTCCTGGCCCTGTTCTTCTTCTACCTCCAGGGCCTTGGGTTTTTCTCCGTCACGGCCCTAGGTCCCCTCTACCTTCCGGCCCTGGTCCCCCTCTCTACCGGCCCAGGTACCCCTCTGTCTCCTGGCCCTGGTCCCCCTCTGCCCCTCGGCCCTGATCCCCCTATGCCTCCGTGCCCCGGTCCTTACCGCCTCTCGGCCCTGGTCCCCACCAGCCTTCCGGCCCGGGTATCTCATGCCTGCTGTCCCTAGTCCCCTTCTGCCTCGTGGCCCTATTCCCTCCGCCGCCTTGCCACCCTCCCGGCCCTGGTCCCCTTCTACATTTAGGCCCTTGTGTCTCTCTCCATCCCGGCCCTGGGTCCCCTCTACCTCCTAGCCCTGGTCCCTATCTGCCTCCAGGCCCTAGTCCCCCTAGGCATCCCAGCCCTAGCGCCCCTCTGCCTCCATGCCCTGGTTCCCCTCTGTCTCCCTGCCCTTAACACTCCTGTTTCTTTGCCCTGTTCCCGCTCTGCCTCCCGGCCCAGGTACCCTCCCGGCTCTGGTCCGCCTCCGTGTCTATGACCTTGTCACCCCCTGCTTCTCGGCCCTGGTCCCCCTGTTAATCAGCCCTGGTCCTCCTGTCTCCGGACCCAGATACCCCTATGATTCCTGGCCCAGGTACCCCACTGCTTCCAGGGCCTGGTTCCCATCTGCCTCCCCACCTGTCCCCGTCTGCCTCCCGGCCCTGGTCCCTGTCGACCTGCAGAACCTGGTCCCTTTCGACCTGCAGGCCCTGGTCCCCTCTACATTCGGGCCCAGGTCCCCCAGTCTCTTGGTCCAAGTTCCACTCTTCCTACTGGCCCTGGTCCCCACCTGCCTCTCGGCCCTGATCTCCCTGTTGCCAGGCCTAGGTCCCCCTCTGTCTCCCGGCCCTGGTCCCCTCGACGTATCGGCCATGGTCCCTCGCTACCTCCCGGCCCAGGTATGTCTCTGACTCCTGGCCCTGGTTATCTTCTACCTCCCGGCCCTGGTCCCTCGTCCCTTAGCCCAGTTAACCCTCTGCCTTCCCGCCCTGGTCCCCCTGTCTTCCAGACCAAGTACCCCTCTGCCTCCTAGTCCTGGTCCCTCTCTGCCTCCAGGCCCTGGTATCCCTCTACCTCCATGCCCTGATCCCTCTCTCAGTCTTGGCCCTGGGTCACCTATACCTCCCGGCTCTGGTCCCCATTTCCTGGTCCACGTAACCCTCTGCCTCCTAGCCCTGGTCCCTTTCTGCCTCCAGGCCCTGATCTCCCTCGGCCTCCCGGCACTTGTCCCCCTCTGCCTCCCTGCCCTTGTCTCCCCAACTTTTCTCCCTGGTCCCCCTTAGCCTCCCAGCCCAGGTACCCCTCTGCCCCTTGGCCCAGGTCACCCTCTGCCTCCAGGCCCCGGTACGCCCCTGCCTTCTGGCCCTGGTCCCCCCTATGGTTCCAGGCCCTGGTGCCGCTCTGCCTCCCGGCCCTGCTCCCCCGTCTCTCTGCCAAGTTACTCCCCTGACTCCTGCTCCTGTTCCCCCTGTCTCCTGGCCCAGGTACCCCTCTGCCTTATTGCTCTGCTCCCCTTCTGAATACCTGCCCTGGTCCCCCTCTGCCTCAAGGCCCGGGTCCCCCTCTCCATCCAAGCCCTGGGTCCCATATACCACCCGACCCTGCTGCCCGTCTCCTGGCCCTGGTCCCCCTCTGCCTCCTGGCCATCGTGCCCCTGCCTCCCAGCCCAGGCACCCCGTTGCTTCCTGGTCCTTGCCCCCTTCACCTCTCGGCCCTGGACCCCTGTCTCGCGGCCCAGGGACCCCTCTGCCGCCCTGCCCTGGTCCCTCCGCCTCCCGGCCCAGGTACCCCTCTGTCTCCCGGCTCAGGTCCCCCTCTGTCTCCCGGCCCTGGTCCCTCTGTCTCCCGGCCTAGGTACCCCTCTCCCTCCTGGCCCTGGTCCGCCTGTGCCTACACGCCCTGGTCCCCATCTGCCTCCCGGCCCATGTCCCCATCTGCCTCCCGGCCCAGGTCCGCCTCTCCCTCCGTACCCTGGTCTTCCCAGCTTATCTGCCCTGATCACCCTCTGTCTCCCTGCCCAGGAAACCCTCTGCTTCCTGGCCCTGGTCCCGCTCTGCTTCATGGCCCAGGAGCCCCTCAGCTTCCTGACCCTGCTGCTCCTCTGCCTCCGGGCCCTGGTCCCCTTCTGCCTCCCGATCCTGGTCCTCCTATGCCACCCGACCCTGGTCCCCCGTCGTCTGGCCCAGGTAGTCCTCTGTCTTCTGGCCCTGGTCCCCCTATACCTCTAGGCCTGGTCCCCCTCTGCCTCCCGGCCCTTGTCCCTCGCTGCCTTTCAACTCTGGTACCACTTTAATATATGGCTCTGGCCCCCCCACCCCCACCCCAGCCTTCTCGCCCTTGTCCCCTTCTCCCTCCGGCTCTAGTTCTCCTCACAGCCTTGGTCCACATCTTCCACCCGGACTTAGTCCCTCCCTGCCTACTGGCAGGATGCCCCAGTTCTTCCCAGCCTTTGTCGCCTTGTACCTCCGGGCCCTGGTGTCCCTCTTTCTCCTGGCCCTGGCCCTTCTCTCTGTCCCGGCCTTGGGTCCCCTCTACCTACAGTCCCTGGTCCCCGTTTCCGGACTTAAGTAACACTCTACCTCCTGGCCCTGGTACCCCTCCCCAGACCTGTTCCCCCACACCTCTCAGCCCTTGTCTCCCTCTACCTCCGGGCCCTGGTCACTCTCTCGTTACTGGCCCTGGGTTCCCTCTACCTCCTGGCCCTGGTCCCCCTGTCCCCCGGGGCTAGTACCCCTCTGCCTCCTGGCCCTGGCCTCCTTCTCCTTCCAGCCCTAGGTCCCCTCTACCTCCGTGCCTTGGTCCCTATCTTCCACCCAGACCTGATCATTCTCTGCCTACCGGCATGGTGCTGCGGTTCTTCCCAGCCCTCGTCGCCTTGTACCTCCCGGCCCTGGGTCAGTCATTCATTCAATCGTATTTATTGAGCGCTTACTGTGTGCAGAGCACTGTACTGAGCACTTGGCTAGTACAAGTTAGCAACATATAGAGACGGTCCCTACCCAACAGCGGGCTCACAGTCTAGAAGGTCCCCTTACCTCCCAGCCCTGGTCCCGTCTCCGGATCCAAGTACCCCTCTGCCTCTTAGCCTTGATTCCCCTGACCTGGTCCCCCTTAGCCTCCCAGTCCAGGTACCCCTCTGCCCCCTGGCTCAGGTCAACCTCTGCCTCCAGGCCCAGGTCCTCTTCTGGCCCTGGTCCCCCCTATGGTTCCAGGCCCTGGTGGCCCTCTGCCTCCAGGCCCTGCTCCCCCGTCTCTCTGCCCAGTTACCCCTCTGACTCTTAGCCCTGTTCACCCTGTCTCCTGGCCCAGGTACCCCTCTGCCTCCCTGACCTACCGCTCTGCCTTCTTGCCCTGGTCCCCTTCTGAATACCTGCCCTGGTCCCCCTCTGTCTCAAGGCCCTTGTCCCTCGCTGCCTTTCAACCCTGGTACCACTTTACTATCTGGCTCTGGCCCCCCACCCCCACCCCAACCTTCTGGCCCTTGTACCCTTCTCCCTCCGGCCTGGTCACCTTGTCCCCCGGCTCAGGTACCCCTCTGCCTCCCGGCCCTAGTCCACCTGTCTCCCTGCCCAGATACCCCTCTTTCATTCACTCATCCATTCAATCGGATTTATTGAGCTCTTACTATGTGCAGAGCACTGTACTAAGAGCTTGGGAAGTGAACGTTGGCAACATATAGAGACGATCCCTACCCAATAGCGGGCTCACAGGCTAGAAGGGGGAGACAGACAACAAAACAAAGCATATTAACAAATTAAAATATATAGAACAGATTAAAATAAATAAATAAGTAGAGTAATAAATATGTATAAACATACATACATACATATATACAGGTGCTGTGGGGAGGGGAAAAAGGTAAGGGGGGATGGGGAGGGGAGGAGGTGGAGAGGAAAGAGGGGGCTCAGTCTGGGAAGGCCTTCTGGAGGAGGTGAGCTCTCAGTAGCTCTTTGAGGGGATTAATACTGAGCTCCCCGTGGGACATCCTCATCACCTTGCGATGTAGCCAGGGCTTAGAACGGTGCTTTGCATACAGTAAGCGCTTAATAAATGCCATCATTACTATTATTATTACGAATATCGACGCTCCCGCCTGTCCTCGCCCCGGCCCCGCACTCAAGGGCCACGGCGACCGCCGCAACACCACAAAAGCCTAAGTGACCGAGCGAGCGCACGTCAGCTCCGCGCCTCCGCCGCCCCCTTTGCCATCTGGCCCTGGTCCTCATCTGCCTCCAGGCCCTAATTCTACTCTACCTCCCGGCCCTGGTCACTCTGTGCCTCCTAGTCCTGGTCTCCCTCTACCTTCAGGCAATTGGGTCTCTCTCCAGCCCAGCTCGGGGTCCCCGCTACCTCCATGCCCAGGTCCCCCTGTCTCCCGGCCCAGGTACCTCTCTACCTCCCAACCCTGGCCCTCGGGTCTCTTGGCCAAGGTACCCCTCTGCCTCCCGGCCCTGGTCCCCCTATGCCTCCCAGCCTTGATTGGCCTCTGCCTGCATATCCTGGTTCCCCCTGTTTATCTGCCCCTATCCCCCTCTGCTTCCCGGCAATGGTCCCCCATCTCTTGGGCCAGGTACCACTCGGCATCCTGGCCCTGGTCCCCCTCTGCCTCCGGGCCCTGGTCCCCTTCTGCCTCCCAAACATGGTCCCATCTGCCTCCCTGCCCTGGTCATCCACCATTTCTTGGCCCTGATTCCCCTCTGCCTTCCGGCCCAGGTACCCCTCTGCCTCCGGGCCTTGGCCCGCCTCTGCCGCCCGGCACTAGCCCCTCTCTGCCTCCCAGCCCAGGTCCCTCTGTACCTCCCGGCCCTAGTCTCTTAGTCTCCTATTACCTTAGGTCTCCTCTACCCATCCTGGCCCTGGGTCCCATCCACAACCCAGCCCAGGTACCACTCTACATTCCGGCCCTGGTGCCCCTGTCTCCCGGCACAGGTACCCCTCTGCCTCCTGGCCCTGGTCTCCCTATTCTTGCCCATCCCAGTCACCCTCTGCACTTCCCGGCCCTGGTCTTCCTCTACCTCCAGGCCCTGGTTCCTCACTCCTTCCCAGCCCTGGGTCCCCTCTACCAACAGGCCCAGGTCCCCATGTCTTCTGGCACAGGTACCACTCTACCACTCAGTCCTGGTCCCCGTTTCCCGGGCCTCCCCTCTGCTTCCTAGCCCAAACCCCCCCGCCTGTCGGCCCTGGTCAGCCTCAGCCTCCCAGCTCAGGTACCCCTCTGCCTCCCGGTCCTGGTCCCCTCTATGCCGCCCGGCCCTGGTTCCCCTCTGCCCTCTGGTCCCACTCAACCTCCCGGCCCTGGTCCATCTGTGCCCCCCGGCCCCAGTTTCCTTCTACATCCAGGCCCTTGGTTCTCTCTCTGTCCTGGCCCGTGGTCCCCTCTACCTCTCAGGTCTGGTCCCCATCTCCAGGCCCAGGTACCCCTCTGCCTCCTGGCCCAGGTCCCCCTCGGCCTCCTGGCCCTGGTCCTCCTCTGCTTTCATGTCCTGGTACCGCTCTGCCTCCTGACCCTGGTCCCCTTCTTCCTCCCTGCCCTGGTCCCCCCGATTCTCAGCCCTGGTACCACTCTGCCTCCGCGCCCAGGTACACCACTGCCTGCTGGCCCTGGTCAACCTCTGCCTCCCAGTCAAGGACCCCGTCTCCCAGCCCAGGTGCGCCTCTGCTCCCTGGCCCTGGTCCCACAGTCTCCCAGCCCAGGTACCCCTCTGCCTCTCGGCCCTATTCCCCCTCTGCCTCCCGGCACGTGTCCCTCTGTACCTCCCAGCCCTGGTCTTCTTCTAACTCCAAGCCCTGGGGTCACTCACCTTCCCGTCCCGGTGTCCACTCTACCTCCTGGCTCTGATCCCCCTGTTTCTCGACCCACATGCCCCTCTCCTCCTGGCCCTGGTCCCACTCTGCCTCCCCGGCCTTGACACCTTCTGCCTCCCAGTGCTGGATCCCCCCCGCCTCTCGGCCCTGGTCCCCCTGCCTCCAGGCCCAGGTACTCCTCTTCCTCCTAGCCCTGGTCTCCCTCTGCCGCCCTGCCATGGTCAGCCAATGCCTCCCGAACCTGGTCCCTCTGTAGCTCCCAACCCTCGTCTCCTTACTACCTCCGGGCCCTTGGATCTCACTCCGTCCTGGCCCAGGGTACCCTCTACCTCCCTGCCCAGGACGTCGTCTCCCAGCCCAGGTGCCCCACTGCCTCCTGGCCCTGGTCCCCCTGTCACCCGGCCCAGGTACCCTTCTGCCTCCTGGCCCCGGTCCCTCTGTGCCTCCCAGCCCTGGTCTCCTTCTACCTCCAGGCCCTGGTCCCTCTGTGCCTCCCATCCCTGGTCTTCGTCTACCTCCAGGCCCTTGGGTCACTTACCATCCCATCCCAAGGTCCTTTCTATCTCCCGGCCCTGGTTCCCTTGTCTCCCGACCCACATAGCCCTCTGTTTCCTGACCCTGGTCCCCCTTTGCTTCCCCACCCTGGACACCCTCTGCCTCCCATCCCTTGTCCCCCTCTGCCTCCCGGCCCTGCTCCTTCATTTCTCGGCCCTGGTCCCCCTCTGCCTTCCAGCCCAGGTACCCCTCTGCCTCCTGGCCCAGGTACCCCTCTGCCTCCCGGCCCTGGTCTCCCTCTACCTCCAGGCTCTTGTGTCTCTCTCCATCCCGGCCTTGGATCCCTTCTACCTCCCAGCCAAGGTACCTCGTTACCTTCCGGCCCTGGTCCCCCGCTGTCTCCCGGCCCTGGTCCCCTGTCTCCTAGCCCAAGTACCCCTCTGCCTCCCTGCCTTTGTCCCCCTATCTCCTGGCCCAGGTACCCCATGCCTCCTGTCCCTAGTCCCCCTCGGCCACCCGGCCATGGTCTACTTCTGCCTCCTGGCCCTGGTCTCCTTCTACCTCCAGGCCTTTGGGTCTCTCAACATCCCGGCCCTGGGTCCCCTCTACCTCCTGCCCCTGGTCCCCCTGTCTCCAGACAAAGATACCCCTCTGCCTCCTAGCCCTGGTCCCTCTCTGCCTCCAGACCCTATTCCCCCTCGTCCTCCCAGCCCTAGTGCCCCTCTGCCTCCGTGCCCTGGTTCCCCTCTGCCTCCCTGACCTTGTCACCGCCGTTTCTGTCCTGGTCCCCCTCTGCCTCCCGGCCCAGGTACCCGTATTTCTTTCGGCCCTGGTCCCCCTCTGCTTCTCAGCCCTGGTCCTCCTGTCTCCGGTCCCAGATATCCCTCTGCTTCCCGGCCCAGGTACCCCTCTGCTTCCTAGAACTGGCCCCCCTTTGCATCCCTGCCCTTTCCTCGTCTGCCTCCCGGCCCTGGTCCCTCTCAACCTCCAGGCCCTGGTCCCTCTCTCCGTATCGGCCCTCATCTCCCTGTCGCCCGGCCCAAGTTCCACTCTGCCTACTGGCCCTGTACCCCTCTGCCTCTAGGCCCCGATCTCCCTGCCTCCCGGCCCAGGTCCACCTCTGCCTCCCAGCCCAGGTACGCCTCTGACTCCTGGCCCTGGTCATCCTCTGCCTCTCGGCCCTGGTCCTTCATCTCCTGGCCCAGTTACCCTCCTGTCTCCCAGCCCAGGTACCCCTCTGCCTCCCGGCCATGGTTCCCCTGTCTCCCCGACCAGGTACCCCTCTTCCTCCCGGCCATGGTTCCCCTGTCTCCCGGACCAGGTACCCCTGTGCCTCCTGGCCCTCCTCCCCCTCTTCCTCCCCGCCCTGATCGCTATCTGCCTCGCAGCCCTGGTACCTCCGGTGCCTTCTAGACCTGGTCCTTCTGTGCCTCCCGGCCCTGGTCTCCCTCAACCTCCATGCCCTGGTCCCTCTCTGCGTCCCAGCCCTGGGTCACGCCTACCTCCCGGCCCAGGTCTTCTACATCCAGGCCCTTGGGTCTCTCTCCGTCCTGTCGCTGGGTCCCCTATACCACCCGGCCTAGGTCACCCTCCCCTTGTCTTCTGGCTCAGGTACCTCTCGACCTCCCTGACCTGGTCTCCCTGTCTTTCGGCCCAGGTACCCCTCTGCCTCATGGCCCTGGTCTCCCTATGCCTCCCCACGTTGATCCCCGTCTGTCTCCTGGCCCTGGTACCCCTCTGCCACCCTTTCCTAGTCCCCCTCTGCCTCCCTGCCCTGGACACTCTGTGCCTCCAGGCCCTGGTCTCCTTCTACCTACAGGCCCTTTGGTCTCTCTCCTCCATGGCCGTGGCTTCCCTCTACCTCCAGGGTCCTTGGGTCTCTTTCCTCCCCAGCCATGGCTCCCCTCTACCTCCAGGCCCTGGTTACCTTGTATCCCAGCCCAGGGACCATTCAGCCTCCATGCCCTGGTCCCCCTCTGCCGCCCTACTCGAGTCCCCCTCTGCCTCTAATGCTTGGTCCCCCTTTTTCCAGCCCTGGTAACCCTCTGCCTCAGGGCACTGGTCCCCCTCTACCTCCCGACCCTACTCCCCCTATCTCCCGGCCCAGGTACCACTCTGCCTCCCGGCCCAGGTCCCCCTGTATCCCGGGCCACGTACCCCTCTTCCTCCCGGCCCTGGTCCCTCTGTTCCCGGCACAGGTACCCCTTTGCTACGCGGCCCTGGTCCCCCGTCTACCGATTATGGTCCCCCTCTGCCTCCCGGCCCTGGACCCTTCTGCCTTCCGACCCTGGTACCCCATCTCCCGGCACAGGTAACCTTATACGTCCTGGCCCTGGTTCACTTCTGCCGCCCTGCCTTGCTCCCCCTCTGCCACCCAGCTTTGGCTCCTCTGTGCCTCCCTTCCCTGGTCTCCGTCGACTTCCAAGTCCTTGGGTCTTTCTCCATACCAGCCCTGGGTACCCACTACCTCTCGGCCCTGGACACCCGGTCTTCCGGCCTAGTCCTTCCAGGCCCTAGTCCCCATGCTCCCGGCCCAGGTACCTCTCTAACTCCACACCGTGGTCCCCCGGTCTCCTGGCCCAGGTACCTCTGTGCATCCAGGCTCTGATAGCTCTGGGCCTCCCAACCCTAGTCTCCCTCTACTTCCAGACCCTTGGGCCTCTCTCTGTCCCAGTCCTGTGTCCCCTCTACCTTCTGGCCCTGGTCTCCCTGTCTCCGGGCCCAGGTACCCCTATGCCTCCCTGCTCTGGTCCCCCTCTCCCTCCCGGGCCAGGTACCCCTCTGCCTCCTGGCCCTGCTCCCCCTCGTCCGCCCTGCCATGGTCCCCCTCTACCTCCTGGACCTGCTCCTTCTGTGCCTCCAGACCCTGTTCCCCTCTGTGCTCCCGGCCCTGGTCTCCCTCTACCTCCAGGCTCTTTGGTCTCTCTCCGTCCCGGCCCTGGGTCACCTTTACTTCCCGGCCCTGGTACCAATGTCTCCCGGCCCAGGTATCCCTCTGTTTCCCGACCCTGGTCCCCCTCTGCCTACTTGCCCAGGTACCCCTCTGCCTCCTGGTCCTGGTCCCGCTCTGGCACCCTGCCCTGGTCCCCCGCCCTGGCATCTCGGCCCTGGTCCCCCTCTTCCTCCCGGCCCTTGTCCCCCCTCACCGCCTTTCAGCCCTGGTCCCAATTTACTCTCTGGCCCTCGTCCCCCCCGACCTTCCGGCTCTGGTCCCCTTCTCCCTCCGGTCCTAGTTCCCCTCTACCTCTCTACCTTAGGCCCCATTTTTCGCCCGGACCTGGTCCCTCTACCTACCCTCTCAGGTCCCTCTGTGCCTGCCGGCCCTCGTCTCCCTCTACCTTCTGGCCCTGGCCCTTCTCTCCGTCCTGGCCCTGGGTCCCCTCTACCTTCAGGTTCTGGCCCCCTGTCTCCGGACCCGGTACCCCTCTGCCCATTGGCACTGCTCCTCCTCTGTCTCCCGGCCCTACGCCCTCCTTTTTTTTCCGCCCTGGTCACCCTCTACCTCGAGGCCCTGGTCCCTCTCTCGTACCTTGCACTGGGTCCCCTATGCATTCTGGCCGTGGTCCTCCTGTCTCCCGGCCCAGGTACCCCTCTACCTCGAGTCCCTGGTCCCAATTTCCTAGTCCAGGGGCCCCTCTGCCTCCTGGCCCTGGTGTCCCTCTGCCTCTCTGACCTGGTCTCCCCAGCTTTTCAGCACTTGTACCTCTCTACCTCCAGGCCCAGGTACCCCGCAGCTTCCCGATCCTGGTCCCGCTCTGCCTCTCGGCTCTAGTCCCTCTCTGCCTCCTGACCCTGGTCCCCCGTCTCCCGGCCCTGGTACCCTTCTGTCTTCTGGCCCTGGTCTCCCTCTGCCTCCCAGCCCGGGTCCCCTTCTACCTCCCTGACCTGGTCCTCCCCTGTTTCTTGGCCCTGGTCCCCCTCTGCCTTCCAGCCCAGGGACAACTCTGTCTTCCTGACCAGGTACCCCTCTATCTCCTAGACCAGGTAACCCTAAGCCTCCTGGACCAGGTACCCCTCTGCCTCCTGGACCAGGTAGCCCTCTGTCTCCCTGCCCTGGTCCCCCTTCTCCCGGCACAGGTACCCCTTTGTCTCCTAGGCCTGGTCCCCCTCTGCCTCCCTGCCCTGCTCCTCTTCTACCTCTCTGCCCAGGTCCCCCCTGCTTCTCGGTCCTGGTCCCCCTCTGCCTTCCGACCCAGGTACCCCTCTTCCCCCTGGAACTGGTCTTCCTCTGTCTCCCGGCCTGGTCCCCCTGTTTCCCAGCCCAGGTACCCCTTCGCCTCCTGGCACTGGTCCCCCTCTACCTCCAGGCCCTGGTCCCCCTCTGCATCCCTGCCCTTGTCCCCCACCTCTTCTCGTCCCTGTTCTCCCTTTGCCTTCCGGCCCAGGTATCCCCCTGCTTCCTGGCCCTGGTCCCCCTCTTCCTCCTGGCCCTGGTACCCTCTCTACAGGCCCAGGTGCCCCTCTGCCTCTTGGCCCTGGCACCCCTCTGCCTCCCGGCCCTGGTTGGCATTTTCATGGCCTAGGTACTCCTCTACCTCCCTGCCCTGGTCCCCCTGTTTCCCAGAGCAGGTAAACCTCTACCTGCCGGCCGTGGTCCCCCTCTGCCTCTTGACCCTGGTTCTCCTCTGCCTCCCCACCCTGGTCCACCTCTGCCTCCTGGCCCTAGTCTCCCCCCTGCCCCTCGACCCTGGTCCCCCCCGCCTCTCGGCCCTGGTCCCCCTATCACCCAGCCCAGATACCCCTCTGCCTCCTGGCCTTGGTCCTCCTCTGACACCTGGCCCTGTTTCCCCTCTGCCTCTCGCCCCTGGTCTCTCTGTGCCTCCTGGTCCTGGTCTCTCTCTACCCTCAGGCGCTTGGATCTCTCTCCATTACGACCCTGGGGCCCACCTACCTCGCGGCCCTGGTCCCCCTGTAATCCGGCCCAGCTACTCCTCTGCCTCCATATCCTGGTCCCCCCTGATTATCGGCCCTGATTCCCCTCTGCCTCCTAGCCCAGGAACCCCTCTGCCTCGTGGCCCTGGTCCCCCTCTGCCACTTGGCCCAGGAACACTTCAGCCTCCTGGCCCTGCTGTCACTCTGCCTCCGGGCCCTGGTCCGCCTGTGCCTGCCAGCCCTGTTCCCCCTGTGCCTCTCTCTCGGTCCCGGCCCTGGGTCCCCTCTACCTACTAGCCCTGGTCCCCGTTTCCCAGTCCAGTTACGCCTCTGCCTCCTGGCCCTTGTACCCCTCTGCCTCCACGCCCTGGTGTCCCCGACTTCCCAGCGCCTCTGCTCCTCTGCCTCCCGGCCCTGGTCCCCATTTCCCAGTCCAGGTACCCCTCTGCCTCCTGGCCCTGGTCACCCTCTGCCTCCCTGACTTCGTCCCCCCTAATTCTCAGCACCGCACCTGTACTACTCTGCCTCCTGGCCCAGGTATCCCTCTACCTCCCGGCCCTGGTCCCCGTTTCCCAGTCAAAGTACCCCTCTGCTTCCCGGCCCTTGTCCCCCTCTGCCTCCATGCCCTGGTCCCCCCAACTTCTCAGCACATATACCCCTCTGCCTCCCGGCCGTGGACCCCGTCTCCCGGCCCAGGTACCCCTCTGCTCCTGGCCCTGTTCCCCTCTGCTTCCCTGCCCCAGTGCCCCTATACCTCTAGGTCCTGGTCCCTTTCCTTAACAGCCCTGGTTCCGCTCTACCAACCGGCCCTGGTTCCCATGACCTCCGGCCCAGGTATCCCACTACCTCCTGGACATGGTCCCTTTGTTTCCCCGTCCAGGTACCCCACAGCCTCCCAGCTCTGGTCACCCTCTCACTCCTGACCCAGGTCCCCCTCTGCCTCCCAGTCCTGGTCCCCCTCTGCGTCCCTGCACTGGTCCCTCCCGTGTCTCAGACTTTGTCCTCTTCTGCCTCCTGGCCCATGTACCCCACTCCCTCCTGGCCCTGGTCCACCTCTGCCTCCCAGTCCTGAACCCCGTCTCCTAACCCAGGTACCCCTCTGTCTCATTTCAAATATATCAAGATGACTTTTGTATTTGATTTGCTTTTACCGTTTCCTAAGTTAGCGAAATTTAAGGCAGTGGCATTTCAGATATAATGATTAAATCACCAGCCCTCCAGGTGTTCCTAGGCTGGGAGAACAATGGCAAGTTCACTCCCAATTCATTCCTAATTATCGCCATTGTAGTTTCTAGGGGGAGGTGCCTTAGATTGAGGAAGGCAGCCATTCACTAAGAGGGAGGCAACCCTTTGCTAGAGGGAGGTGCCTTCCCTCAAAGGAATTCCTTTTTGATCTCCCAATCTGATAGCTTTCGCCCTGAAGGCAAAGTGGTTACGTTTCCTACCCCCATGCTTTAGGTTGCAAATTTCTTGAGTAGCTGGGTGCTCGGGTGACGGGAAGGGTCCCTCGTTTCCCAGTAACCCCAATTATGGAATTATTTCCTGTAATTGATGGTTGGCCTCCTTGCCAAGCTTTCTTCCTCATCATAGATGCCCGGGCCCTGGTGTCTACTGGTAAGGAGACTTTCCGACGATCATTTACTAGGACGGTCATATGCGGGGGGGCACCCGGGTTGCGGGAGGGCCGCGGCCGCTGTCCAACGGCCGGGCCCGCCGGATTCCCCTTCTAATTTCCCCGCTCCGTGGTGGTTGGGGCCGTTGGTCTACCTTCCTGAGTGAACAGCTTCAGGATATGTGTGGTCAGCCCATCCAGCTCGTCCATAGGAAATCCCCGCTCCCTTAACTCCATCCATATGATCACCCGTTCTCCTGGGCCCACCCTTCCTGAGCCGACCCGCTGTGGGAGTCGGTGGGTATCCCTTTTACTATTCGTTGGAACCGGCTTTGCCCTCCTGAACCCCAGGCCTTTCCTAATCATGGCTGCTACACGCCGGGTAATCGGCACCTTAGGGACTGGAATAGGGACCAGTCACTGCTGACCACATTGGCCAAAGTGCTCCAGGTTTGTACCCCAGTGGCCCTATCCCTCAAACGATGGGCCAACCTGCGCTCTGGCCCTGGGGGTGCACCCATTACTATTGCACGAAGTAGGCCCTCTTGGGCGGTGAGGGACAAGGGGCTTGGTTCGTGAGTTTTCTCCCTCTCATCCAGGAGTTGTTCAATTCCAAGCACCAGGAGATGCTGGTTTAATGCAGCTGGGTCGGTCCAGCGGAGGGTGCCGACCCTTCTCTATTCGCTCCGGGGGACTGTCCGAGCCCAATGTACCGCGAGGGTCCAGAGGGTACGCCATTGAGTGTGAGTGTGGGTCGCATCCACCCCTGGGCCCAAATCGAGGCGGCTGCTTTCATTTGGGCTGAGGTCCACCTGGGCTGCCGCTCCCTTCCATACCCTGGCCAGCCAGCCTATCGCCGGCTCCCCGGGGTCCTGGGAAAACTCCTTAGAGAGCTGCCTGAGTTCAGTGGCTGTGAAGTGAGTAGATTGGGTGGTGACCTTTCCCTCATGATTCCTATTTTCCTTGATAATAGGATAGAGGGGCTTGGGCTGCCCCTCGGGGTTCTGCGGGGGCACCTCCCAATCCCAAGGGAAGAGGCTGGCTCCAGTTGTGGTAGAGGATAGGGATCCCCCTTTTCCTCCCCAGAGGAATTCTTCCCACCCAGCTCCGAGTACATGACCCTCCTCCCCCTCTCCATCTCCCCACCTTACCTCCTTCCCTTCCCCACAGCACCTGTATATATGTATGCATGTTTGCACGTATTTATTACTCTATTCATTTATTTGACTTGTACATATCTATTCACTTTATTTTATTTTGTTAATATGTTTTATTTTGTTCTCTGTCTCCCCCTTCTAGACTGTGAGCCCACTGTTGGGTAGGGACCGTCTCTATATGTTGCCAACTTGTACTTCCCAAGTGCTTAGTACAGTGCGCTGCACACAGTAAGCGCTCGATAAATACGATTGATTGATTGATTGATTGATCTCCTGCTCGGTTACAGGAAGTTTCCTTTGTTCTTCTAACTCCTTAGCCACCCGGGTTGCCAGTTTCTGCTCTAAAAGTATCTCCTGCTTCATTCTTACCTCGGCCGCTGTCTGCATTAAGAGGCATTTCGTCTCACGTTCCTTAGGTTTTGCCTCTAGGGCGGCCCTCTCCTGCCGCCACCGCCGGCGGTCCTGGGCGGCGGCCTGCAGCGCCGTTGCTAGGAGACCGAGGAGGGCGGTCTTTCCTGTATTTTCATGATTTGGGTAGCCTCCCGCCTATCACAAAATTCCCTCACCAGATTGGCCGGATCCTCCCAGTGCTCCTCCACCCAGCAGCTGTCCCATCTTGGAGTTTTCCATCCCTGATCCGCGAGGAATTAAAAAGCCCTCTCGGCTCTCTGTCGCCTATTGCTGATCCCATCCCCGTCGCCATTTATGTCATCTGTCGTCCGGGGATGGGTTCGTTCAGTGATTCGCTATTTATGTTACCCGTCGTACGGGGATGGGTTCGTTCAGTGATCGGTGAGGGGAGAGAGAGAGAGAGAGAGAGAGAGAGAGAGAGAGAGAGAGAGAGAGAGAGAGAGAGAGAGAGAGAGAGAGAGAGGCCGGGGACGGAAAGCCTGAGTTTTATATAAAATTTATTCCGCTAGGCGAATTGAATTTATGTAATTGTTTAGGCCCAGTGGATTTAACTTCCCTTTCGGGAGGAATATAATCAGTTAACAATATTAGAGCTCCCCTACACGGACAGAACACAATCATACGTTAATCATGCGTGGGTGAGGCGGCTAGCCCTCACCCATGTGCGCTTCCCACTCGGAAAGAATCAACTTGGTTTCCCAAATGGTAAGAATTCATTACATTACCCGCGCACGTGGTGGGCGGCTAGCTCTCACAGTGTGCTCTCCCTACATGGGAGGAATCCATTCATGATTCCCATCAGCAGCGGGATACCTGGGTCCCACCCACGAGACACTCACCCGTCCCGCGACCCTTGCCTCAGTGTGTTGGTTCTGGTTGTAGAGCGGGCATCTGGCCTTCTGGGCAGAGAGACACGTGGGCTACTGCTGCTGCTGCTGCTGCGTGCCCTGTTATTCTGCCTCCGAAGGTCAGAGTCGACAATTGTTTATTGCGTGTGCCCCTAGGCCATTCCTGCTTCCGGCCTCAGTCTATCCAATCTCTGCCCTCCCCCCTCCTCCATACCTAATTCGATTGGCACAGGGGCGAGGGACACCTTCTGTGTTCTCGTCTTGGGCTGTCAATCTGGCAGATTTGGTCGTGGGGGCGGTATCCCACCCTCACTTCTGAGTTCCGCCTGCTGGTTCAGGTGGTCACGAGATAGCATTTGACCTTGCGATGGCCGGTACCCCAGGGTCACCTCGGGACAGAGGCAGAGGGGGACCAGGGCCAGGATTCAGTGGGGTACACGGGCCGGGATGTAGAGGAGGACCAGGGCTGAGAGGTGGGAGAGACCAGGACTAGGACGCCGAGCGGGACCGAGAATGGGAAACAGAGGGGGCCTAGGTAAGGTGGCAGAGGGTGACTAGGGCCAGGAGGCAGAGGTGTACCTGGACCGGGAAACAAAGGGACCAGGGTCGGAAGGTAGTTGGGTACCTGTGCCGGAGGTCATGGGGACCAGGGCCGGTTGGTAGAGGGGGACCAGGGCTGGTTGGTAGAGGGGAAGCAGTGTAGTGAAGGAGAGCGACCAAGCCCAGGAGGTAGAGGGGCACCAGGGCCAGGGGGCAGAGGGGTACCTGGGCCTGCAGTCAGGCAGACCAGGGCCTCAGACAGGGAGACCTGGGCCGGGAGGCAGAGGGTCCCGGTGCCGGAATGGAGAAAGGGGCCGGGGCTTGGAGGTTGAGGGAATCCAGAGCTGGCAGAACAGGGGAACCCATGGCCGGGACAGAGAGACACCCATGGCGCATGGCATGGAGGGAGAGAGGGACCAGGGCAGGGAGGCAGAAGGTACCTGGGCCAGGAGACAGGTGGACCAGAGCCGGAAGGGAGAGGGATATCAGGGCTGGCAGAGCAGGGGGCCAGGGCATGGAGGTAGACGGGACCCATGGCCGGGACGGAGAGAGACCCAGTGGCCTGGAGATAGTGGGAGACCAGGGCCGGGAGGCCCAAAGGGACCGGGAGACGGGGGACTAGGGTTGGGAGGCCCGTTGTTGGGTAGGGACCGTCTCTATATGTTGCCAACTTGTACTTCCCGAGAGCTTAGTACAGTACTCTGCACTCAATAAGCGCTCAATAAATACGATTGAATTACTGAATAAATGAATGAATGAATCAATGAGTGACCCGGGCCAGGAGGCAGAGGGGACCAGGACCTGGAGGAAGTGGGGGACCAGAGCCAGAAAACAAAGGGGTACCAGGGCTGAGCAGCGGTGTGACAAGGTCAGGGAGGCAGAGGGCGTCCAAGACCGGGAGAAAGAGGGGGACCAGGGCCAGTAGATAGGGGGACCAGGGCCGGGAGACAGAAGAATACCTGGGCCAGGGGACAGGGGGACCAGGGATGGGAGGCAGAGGGGTACTTGTGCCGGGAGACAGTGGGACTAGGGCTGAGGAGCAGAGGGGAACCAGGGCCGAGAGGCGGGGCGTGACCAGGTCAGAGATGCCGAGGCCGTCCTGGGCCGGAAATTTGAGGGGGACCAGGGCAGGGAGGCTGATGGGGACCAGGGCCGGTAGACACGGGGACCAGGGCCAGGAGGTAGAGGGGACCCATGGCAGGGATGGAGACAGACCCAGTGGCCTGGAGGTAGAGGGAGGCCATCGCCAGGAGGCTCAAAGGGACCAGGCCCAGGAGGCGGAGGGGGACCTGGTCCTGGAGGTAGAGGGTTACGTGTGCCAGGTGACGGGGCCTAGGGCTGAGAAACAGAGGGGAACCAGGGCCGAGAGGCGGGGGGTGACCAGGTCAGAGAGGCAGAGGCCGGCCAGGTCTGGGAAGCAGAGGGAGACCAGGGCCGGTAGACAGGGGGACCAGGGTCGGGAGGCCGAGGAACACCTGGGCAGAGATATGGGGACGAGGGCTGAGAAGCAGTGGGGACAAGGTCAGGGAGTCAGAGGGGGGTCAGGGCTGGGAGAAAGAGGGGGACCAGGGCCGGTAGACAGTTTGACCAGGGCCTGGAGGCAGAGGGGTACCCGGGCTGGGAGACAGTCGTGGACCAGGGCAGGGAGGCAGACAGATACCTGGGCCGGGGGACAAGGGGTCCAGGGCCGAGCGTCAGAGGGGGACCAGAGCCAATAGGCAGGAGAGGATCAGGGCTGGGAGGTAGAAGGGGACCAGGGCCAGCAGACTGAGAGGTACCTGGGCAGGGAAGCAGATGGGGACCGGGACCAGGAGGAGGGGGGGGGACCAGGTCCAGGAGGCAGAAGGGTACCCGCGATGGGAGGCCAAGGAGACCAGGGCTGAGAAGCGGGGGTGACAAGGGCAGGGAGTCAGAGAGGGACCAGGGCCGGGAGGTAGAAGGGTACCTGGACTGGGAGACCGGGGGACCAGGGCTGAGAGGCAGGGGGGACCAGGTCATAGACGCAGAGGCTTAACGGGGCCGGGAGGCAGAAGGGTACCTGAGCTGGGAGGCAAAGGGGGACCAGGACGGAGAAGCAGGGGCAACAAGGGCAGGGAGGTGGAGGGGGATCAGGTAAGGGAAACAGAGAGGGAACAGGGCCGGGAGGCCGAGGGGTACCAAGGCCTCGAGGAAGAGAGGGACCACGGCTTGGAGGCAGAGGGAGACCGTGGCCGGGAGGCACAGAGCTACCAGGGTCAGGAGGCAGAGGGGGACCAGGGAAATGTGGCAGAACAATAATAATAATAATGTTGGCATTTGATAAGCGTTAACTATGTGCAAAGCACTGTTCTAAGCGCTGGAGGGGATACAAAGTGATCAGGTTGTCCCACATGGGGCTCACAGTCTTAATCCCCATTTTACAGATGAGGTAACCGAAGCTCAGAGAAGTTAAGTGACTTGCCCAAAGTCACACAGCAGACATGTGGCGGAGCCAGGATTCAAACGCGTGACCTCTGACTAAAAGGTCCGTGCTCTTTCCACTGAGCTACGCTGCTTCTCAGAAGGGGACCATGGCCAGGAGGCAGAGGGTTACTTGGGCCGGGAGACGGAGGTCCAGGGTCGCGACGGAGGTCCAGGGTCGCGAGGAAGAGGGGGACCGGGTCAGGGAGGCAGAGGTGTATCTGGGCCCGGCGACAGAGGGAATAGGGCCTAGAGGCAGAAGGGGACCTCGGCTGAGAGGCAGAGGGGTACCAGGGCTGAGACGCAGTGGGGGACCAGTGCCAGATGCAGGGGTGCACCTGGGCTGGGAGGTGGGGTCCAGGGCCGGGAGGCATAGGGGAACCAGGGTCAGGAGGCACTGCGGTAATTGGGCCGGGAGGCAGACAGGGACCGGGCCGAGAGGTAGGAGGTATCAGGGCAGGGAGGCAGAAGGGGACCAGGACTGGGAGGCGAAAGGGTACCTGGACCGGGAAAAAAGGGACCAGGGCTGGGACGTAGTGGGGTGCCTGGACTGGAAGTCAAGGGTACCAGGGCCGGTTGGTAGAGGGGACCCAGGGCTGGGAAAGAGAGAGGGTCCAGGGCCTGGAGTTAGAGGGAGACAAGGGCCGCGAGGCACAGAGGGACCAGGGCGGGGAGGCAGAGGGGGAACAGGGCCAGGAGGAGAGGGGGACCAGGGCTAGAAGGCAGACGGGTACCTGGGCCGGGAGACAGGAGGACCCGGGCCCGTAGGTAGAGGGGACCCAGGACCAGGCCTGAGAGAGCGGCCAAGGACTAGAGGTAGAGGGAGACAAGGGCTGACAGGCACCGGGGGACCCTGGCCAGCAGGCTAAGGGGGACAAGGGCCTTGAGACAGAGGGGCACCAGAGCCAGGAGGCTGAAGGGTTCCTGGGCCAACAGGCAGAGGGTTTCCTGGGCCGGGAGGCAGAGGGGGATGAGAGCCAAAAAACAGCCGGGACCAGGGTATGGAGGCAGAGGGGTACCTGGGCAGGGAGACAGGGGGACCAGGGCCGCGAGGTAGAGGGGTCCCAGGGCCTGAATGGAGAAACACCCAAGGGCCTGAGGGTAGAGAAAGACCAGGGCCAGGATGCAGATGGGGATCAGGGCCATAAGGCAGAGGGGTACCTGGCCTGAGACATAGGTGGACCAAGGGTGGAGGCAGAAGGATACCTGGGCCGGGTGAAACGGGGAACAGGGAGGAGAGGCAGTGGGGGGACCAGGGCTGAGGGGCAGGGGGGAACTAGAGTCCGGAGGCAGAGGTGGAAAAGTGTAGGGAGGCAGAGGGAAACCAGGGCCAAGAGCAGAGGGGGACCACGGCCGGCAGGCAGAGGTATTCCTGCACTGGGAAGCAGGGCTGGGAGGTAGAGGGATACCTGAGCCGGAGACAGGGGGACCAGGGCCGGATGCTAGAGGGGTACGTCGGCCGAGAGAAGGCTGACCAGAGCCAGGAGGTTAGCGGCACCTGGGCCGGTAGACAGGGTACCAGGGCCGGAAGGCAAAGGGGGAACGGGGCCGAGAAGCCGAGGTGACAAGGGCAGGTAGCCCGAGGAGTACCAGGGCCTGGTGGCAGGAGGGGACCAAGGCCAGGAGACAGAGGGGTACCTGGGCCAGGTGGCAGAAGGGTACAGGTGCTGAGAAGCCGGCAGGACCAAGGCAGGGAGGCAGAGGGGACCAGGGCCAGGGATAGAGGTGTACCTGTACTGGGAAACGGGGACCAGGGCCGGGATGTAGAGGGGTACCTGGACCAGTAGGCAGAGGGATACCTGCGTCGGGAGACATTGGTACCAGGGCTGGGAAGTAGTGGGGACCTAGGGCCGGGATAGAGAGAGACCCAAGGGCTTGGAGGTAGAGGGAGACCGGGGCCGGGAGACACAGAGGGAAGAGGGCCGGGAGCCACAGAGGGACCAGTTCCTGGAGGTTGAGGGGGAGAATGGCAGGGTGGCTGAGGGGGACCAGGGCAATGAGGCAGAGGGGTACCTGGGCCGGGAGGGAGAGGGGGACCAGGGCCGAGAAGTGTGGGGGATCCAGGACTGGGAGGAAGAGGGGGACCAGGGCTGGGAGGCAGAGGGGGACCAGGGCCGGGAGGCATAGGGGGACCGGGGCAAGGAGGAAGAGGGGCACGAGGGTCGGGAAACGGGGACCAGGGCCAGGAGGTAGAGGGGTAGCTGGGCTGGAAGGCAGAGGGGGACCAGGGCCGAGAAACGGGGGACAAGGACAGGGAGGTAGAAGGGGAGCAGGGATGGAATGCCGAGGGTGTCCAGGGCGGTGAAGCAGAGGAGGACCAGGGCCAGAAAGCAGAGGGGTACGTGGGTCGGGAGACAAGGGGACCAGGGCCGGGAGGTAGAAGGGACCCCAGGACGGGACAGTGAGTGATCCCAGGGCCTGGAGGTAGAAGGAGACCAGGGCTGGGAGGCACACAGGGACCAAGGCCAGGAGGCAGAGGGGGACCAGGGAAGAGTGGCAGATGGGGACCAGGTCCGGGAGGCAGATGGGTACCTAGGCCGGGAAACGGGGACCAGGACCGGGAGGCACTGGGGCACCTGGACTGGGAAACGGTGTCCTGGGCCGGGAGGCAGAATTGGACCATGGTCGGGAGGTAGAGGGGACCCCAGGCCGAGACCGAGTGAGATCCAAGGGCCTTGAGGTAGTACGGAGACCAGGGATGGGAGGCACAGAGGGACCAGGTTCAGGAGGCATAGGTAGACCATGACAGGGCAGCAGAAGGGGACCAGGGCTAGGAGGCAGAGGGGTATCTGGACCAGGAGGCAGGGGGACCAGGGCCGAAAGGCAGAGGGGACCAGGGCCGAGAGGCGGGGGGGATCCAGGACTTGGAAGCAGAGGGGGACCAGGCCGGGGAGGCAGAGGGGGACCAGGGCCAGGAGGAGAGGGATACGTGGGTCGGGAAACAGGGGACCAAGACCAGGAAGTTGAGTGGACCTCAGGGCGGGACGGTGAGTGACCCAAGTTCCTGGAGGTAGAAGGAGACCAGGGCTGGGAGGCACAGAGGGACCAGTGCTGGGAGGCAGGGGTGTACCAGGGCAGAGCAGCAGAGGGGGACCAGTGCCGGGAGGCAGAGGGGTACCTTGGCTGGGAGACGGGGTCCTTGGATGTGAGGCAGTGGGGTACCTGGGTGCAGGGGCAGAGTGGGACCAGGGCCAAGAGGCCAGGGGGACCAGGGCAGGGAGACAGAGGGGGACCAGTACCGGGAGGCAGAGGGGGACCAGACTGAGAGCCGGGGGGACAAGGGAAGGGAGGAAGAAGGGGACTGGAGGCAGAGGGGTACCTGGGCCAGGAGACAGGAGGACCAGGGCCTGGAGGCAGAGGGCTACCTGGGTCTGAAAACAGAGGGTCCAGTCCTGGCAGGTAGAGGGAACTCAGGGCCAGGACAGAGAGAGACCCAGTGGCCTGGAGGTAGAAGGAGACAAGGTCCGGGAGGCACAGAGGGACTAGGGCCTGGAGCCAGGGCCAGATACCTGAGGGCCGGGGAGACAGAGGGGTACCTAGGCCGGGAGATGGGGGACCAGGGCTGGGAGGTAGGGGTGACCTAGGTCCAGGATGGGGAGAGACTGAACGGGGCTGGATGCAGAAGGAGACCAGGGCCGGGAGGCAGATAGGGACCAGCACAGTGTGGCAGAGGGGCACCTGAGCCATGAGGCAGAAGGGTACCTGGGCCGGGAAACAGGGCGACCAAGGCTGGGAGGCAGAAGTTTGCCTAGGCGGGGAGACGGAGTGCCAGTGCCAAAAGGCAGAGGGGGAAAAGGGCCGGATAGGGCAGGGTAGCTAGGCCGGAAATCACAGGGGGACCCAGGCCGAGAGGCGGGTGGGACCAGGACAGGGAGGCAGAGGGTGACCAGAGCCGGGTGGCAGAGGGGGACCAGGGCCGGGAGGACGGGGAGAACAGGGCAGGGAAACAGAGGGGGACCATGGCCGGAAGGCAGAGGGGTACCTGGACCAGGAAACAGGAGGACCAGTGCCGGGAGGTAGAGGGGTACCTGGGCCGGGAGGCAGGGAGACCTGAGCGGGCAGGTAGAGGGGTCCCAGGGCCGCGACGGAGAGAAGGATCAGGACCTGGAGGTAGAGGGAGAACAGTGCCGGGAAGCACAGAGTGACCAGGCCACGGAGGTAAAAGGGGACCATGGCAGGGCGGCAGAGTGAGACAAGGGCCAGGAGTCAGAGGGGTACCTGGTCCAGGAGGCAAGGGGGCAAGGGCCTGGATGTAGAGGGCACCCAGGCTCGGGAAGGATTGAGACCCATGGGTCTGGACGTAGAGCGAGTTTTGGCCTGGGAGGAACAGAGCGACCAGGACCAGGAGGCACATGGGGTAACTCAGCCCTCTCCTCTGCCAGACAAAACTATTTCTCCTCCCTCATTGACACCCATGCCCATCACCCCCGCCAGCTCTTCCGTACATTCAACTCCTTTCTCAGGCTCCCGGTTCCTCCCCCTCCTCCTTCCCTCACCCCCAACGATCTGGCCTCCTACTTCATTAACAAAATTAAATCCATCAGGTCCGACCTCCCCAAAGTCTCTTCCCCCCTTTCTCCAACCCCCCGGCTCTCAACATTCTCTGCTACTCTCCCATCCTTCCCAGCGGTATCCTCAGAGGAGCTCTCCTCCCTCCTCTCAAGTGCTACTCCGGCCACCTGTGCTTCTGACCCCATTCCCTCTCATCTCATGAAATCTCTCGCTCCATCCCTTCTCCCCTCCTTAACTTCCATCTTCAACCACTCACTCTCCACTGGTTCCTTCCCCTCTGCCTTCAAACATGCCCATGTCTCTCCCATCCTAAAAAAACCCTCTCTTGACCCCACCTCACCTTCTAGTTATCGTCCCATATCCCTCCTACCATTCCTTTCCAAACTCCTTGAACGAGTTGTCTACACTCGCTGCCTAGAATTCCTCAACAACAACTCTCTCCTCGACCCCCTCCAGTCTGGCTTCCGTCCCCTTCATTCCACAGAAACTGCCCTCTCAAAGGTCACCAATGACCTCCTGCTTGCCAAATCCAACGGCTCATACTCTGTCCTAATCCTCCTCGACCTCTCAGCTGCCTTTGACACTGTGGACCACCCCCTTCTCCTCAACACCCTATCTGACCTTGGCTTCACAGACTCCGTCCTCTCCCGGTTCTCCTCTTATCTCTCCGGTCGTTCTTTCTCAGTCTCTTTTGCAGGCTCCTCCTCCCCCTCCCATCCTCTTACTGTGGGGGTTCCCCAAGGTTCAATGCTTGGTCCCCTTCTGTTCTCAATCTACACGCACTCCCTTGGTGACCTCATTCGCTCCCACGGCTTCAACTATCATCTCTACGCTGATGACACCCAGATCTACATCTCTGCCCCTGCTCTCTCCCCCTCTCTCCAGGCTCGCATCTCCTCCTGCCTTCAGGACATCTCCATCTGGATGTCTGCCCGCCACCTAAAGCTCAACATGTCGAAGACTGAACTCCTTGTCTTCCCTCCCAAACCTTGCCCTCTCCCTGACTTTCCCTTCTCTGTTGACGGCACTACCATCCTTCCCGTCTCACAAGCCCGCAACCCTGGTGTCATCCTCGACTCCGCTCTCTCATTCACCCCTCACATCCAAGCCGTCACCAAAACCTGCCGGTCTAAGCTCCACAACATTGCCAAGATCCGCCCTTTCCTCTCCATCCAAACCGCTACCCTGCTCATTCAAGCTCTCATCCTATCCCGTCTGGACTACTACATCAGACTTCTCTCTGATCTCCCATCCCCGTGTCTCTCTCCACTTCAATCCATACTTCATGCTGCTGCCCGGATTATCTTTGTCCAGAAACGCTCTGGGCATATCACTCCCCTCCTCAAAAATCTCCAGTGGCTACCAATCAATCTGCGCATCAGGTAGAAACTCCTCACCCTCGGTTTCAAGGCTGTCCATGACCTCGCCCCCTCCTACCTCACCTCCCTTTTCTCCTTCTACAGCCCAGTCCGCACCCTCCGCTCCTCCACCGCTGATCTCCTCACCGTCCCTCGTTCTCGCCTGTCCCGCCATCGACCCCCGGCCCACGTCATCCCCCGGGCCTGGAATGCCCTCCCTCTGCCCATCCGCCAAGCTAGCTCTCTTCCTCCCTTCAAGGCCCTGCTGAGAGCTCACCTCCTCCAGGAGGCCTTCCCAGACTGAGCCCCTTCCTTCCTCTCCCCCTCGTCCCCCTCTCCATCCCTCCATCTTACCTCCCTCCCTTCCCCACAGCACCTGTATATATGTATATATGTTTGTACATATTTTTTACTCTATTTATTTATTTATTTAATTTATTTCTACATATCTATTCTATTTTATTTTGTTAGTATGTTTGGTTTTGTTCTCTGTCTCCCCCTTTTAGACTGTGAGCCCACTGTTGGGTAGGGACTGTCTCTATATGTTGTCAATTTGTACTTCCCAAGCGCTTAGTACAGTGCTCTGCACATAGTAAGCACTCAATAAATACGATTGATGATGATGATGATGATGATTATCAGCATTATTATTACTATTATCATTTTTCAGATCATATCTTTTCCAAGAGACCTTCTCCCATTAAGCCTCTTTTCTGTCAAGACAACTTCCCCTGCCTCCTGGGTGGCCTTCGCACTTGTATCTGTACCCTTTAGTACTTTGTGAATATTCACCCCAGGCCCACAGCACTCGGGTACATATCCATAAGCTAGACTGTAAGGTCCTGGTGGGCAGGGAATCTGTCTACCAACCCTGTCATATTGTCCTCTTCCAAGAGCTTAATACTGTTCTCTGCACACAGTAAGTGCTCAATAAGTACCATTGATTGATTGATTGCCAATGAGGGGTGTCCCCTCAGCCACGTTGCCAAAAGTCACCCGAGCCGCGGTCTGCTGGAGTGAGCCTGCCCTGGGCGCTGTCTGTCCTAGGATTTCTGTTCCGCTGGGGAATCTCTGACCTAACCCCACCCGTTGGGTGAGCGCAGTTCTGAGCAGTGAAGCACCGGTTCTTGGGGCAGGGGTCTTGGGCAGGGTTTCCGCCAGCGGCCTGGGATAGCTGCCGGTGGTCTCTAGTGAGGCCGGGTGGCAATTGCACTGACTGCTTCTTTGGAGCAGGCAGGGTGGAGGGTGGTGGGGCAGAGTACGTGGCAATACAGGGACCTTAAACGTCTCTTCCGTTACCTGTGGGGGTGCCGAGAGCGGCTGCCCATTGGTAGGGCACGCCCCGCTGACTCTGCTAGTCTTCCTTAGTCTTCTTAGTCCGGGAAGGCTTCCTGGAGGAAATGAGGTTTTGAAAGGGCTCTGAAGATGGGGAGAGCTGTGGCCTGTCGGATGTGAAGGGGGAAAGTGAGGTGGAGCCAGGCGGGCTGGAAATGGGCTTTGAGGATCACTGAGGAGAAGCACTGAGAGAAACAGCATGGCTTAGTGGATAGAGCATGGGCCCGGGAGTTAGAGGGTCATCCGTTCTAATCCTAGCTCTGCCATTTGTCTGCTGTGTGACCTTGGGCAATCACTTAACTTCTCTGGGCCTCGGTTCCCTCATCTGTAAAATGGAGATTAAGATTGTTAGCCATATGTGGGACAAGGGCTGTGTTCAACCTGATTATCTCATATCTACTCCAGCCCTTAGAATAGTGCTTGGCACGTAGCAAGTCTTAACAAATACCATTATTATTATCATTATTGTTTTAAACAGCTGCAGCAACAAGCCAATCACAAACTGAAATCAATCAGTGAGTGGTATCTGTTGAGCACATAATATGTTTCTAGTCTAGTCATTATTAATAATGAATACGTAATTTATAATATGCCATATTAAAGTTATATACATAACGGCTGTAGTACCTGGGGTGGGGCAGAGATCAAATGTCAAAGGTCACAGATCCAAGTGCATAGACTACACAGAAGGGAAAGCAATCCCTTCATACTCATATTTTACTCCAACCTGCTGGTTGAGAGCTGTTCTGTAAACCAGGGCAGGGGCCCCCAGGGGCGGGTTTCCTTAGCTGGGTCCAGAAAATGAAGAATTGGCCGTCCTCACGGGTCTCGATAACATGGCATGGTATCAGAGGGTCCGGCTCCAACTTTGCATACAGAGGTTCTTTGAAGAGTCCGTTTACCACATTTGCCCAGGGGAGGACTGTTTTGATTTCCCATCCACAGGCAGGCCGAAAGGCATAGGATTTGTTGCCTCTCAAACAAGAGCTTTGTGTGCTCCTACTAGCACCTAATTAGTTCCTAATTAAGCGGTGTGTGAGTCGGGGAGGGGGCGTGTGGGAGAGCGGGCAGGTGGGGTGACTGTTACTAGAGGGAAAGGGGTTCTTGAGCAGAGCCCCTTCCCACCGAGCTGCTGGCTGGGCTCGGGGCCCCTGCACCAGTTTTTTCAAGAGCTTTCATTCGTTCAGACATATTTATTGAGTGCTTATTTCTGCAAAGCACTGTATTAAGCGCTTGGGAGAGCACAATATAACAATAAACAGACGCATTCCCTACCCACAGAGAGCTTATGGTCTCGAAACGAACCTCCAGTGTAGAGGAGCTTTTTCGGTGATGTCCGCTCCCCTTTTCTCCCATTCCTCCTCTTTTTGAAAACTGGGCGAGACCATCCTGGAGCTGCCGCTACCCGCAACTGCTAGGGTAGGGTTCCAGAATGTCCCTTGGGAAAGGTCCTGCCCCTCTGAGGTAAGACCTTTGGGTGGGATCCTGGTGCTCCTTCCCCGGGGTGTCGGAAGCTTATCGGATCACCCAGCAGGGCTGGACGTTCTCCCCAGAGCAGCTCCAAGCAGTGGCCCCAGTTTCCCCCGAGATTTATCTGCTTGCCACAACCACAGGGCCCTGGGCACACATTTTTAGTGGGGGAGGAGGGAATTAATTCTGTGTTGTTTTAAGTGGGCTTAATTGAATGAAGATGATAATGTGTTAGGAACAGCTATAATTATGGCGGGGGGGGGGCGGGCTGGTTCTGTTAGATGGTGTTTTAGTAGAGACAATTATAGGGTTCATAAGAGGAGGTGGCATCAGCTTGCAACATGTTCCGGTTCAATCACGGCAGTTCCTTAGTGGTGCTTCCCCGAGGGGCTTTCTTTCTGCACATCCCAGAGTGGTCGGGGACCCTAAGAGTCCCTTTACGGGGTGTCCCTTTACTTCAGCCCACTGCCATGACAGCCAACTCTAAGGGGGGCCCTGGGGCGGGGAGAGTGCTCCCAGAGATCTCCAGCAATAGGGGTGAACCCGTTTCCATCCCTCTACAGTTTGTGGAGCCAGGAACCCCCAACCTGCTTCCTTCTAGGTAGCCGGCATAAGACCTCCGCCCTTCCAGGGAGGGTGAAAAAGACCCTCAAAACCACATCGTGACCCATCAGGTCTCTGAAGGCTTCCTGGCTATGACTTTGTCTGCCCCCTCAATGTCACAGTTCTTGTGCCCTGTCTTTGTCCTTGTCTGGAACCAGGTCTTGGTTGAGAGCTCTCCTGACCTAAAGCTGCCCGCTTTCAGATTCCTTTTGGTTTGTGGGGAATGAGTTTGACTTCTTTCCATGAAGGGACTTGGGGCAAGTGTCCTATAGGCTTCGGAGTTAGGTAGGTAGGTACCTAATGTTGTTTCTTGAGCATCCATTGAGCTCCGTGCACTGAGACACCTTCCCTTCCCTCAAGGAGCCTACACTTTTAATGGGGGAGAGACATTACAAATTTTATAAATGAGGAGATGGAAGTAGTTTGACTGTTCAGTTATGCATACACAGAAGTGCCATGGGAGAGTTAAAATCAATACGGAAGCGTTAGAAGGGCTGTTGTGTTGAGCTGACTCTGGAGGCTGGTGTTTTATTGGGGAAGGTTGCTGGAAGCATTCAGTACAGTGCTCTGCACACAGTAAACCATTAATAAATGCCACTGATCGGAAAATTTGGGGCCCCAGGAGGGTGGCTTTGAATGTGAGGAGAACCTGTCTGTGGAGGGAAGAAGGGAGGAAGGAAGTGTCAGGCCGGGGAGCCAGCAATAGCAAGGGCTTGAAAGTGGAGGAGTTGAAAGTGAGATACAGCAATGAAGGCTTAGCTGAAAGGAACAAAGAGAGTGAGCTGGAGAGTGGAGGGGCAGAGGGTTGAATCAGAAGATGGAGACAGCTGGTCGGTAGTCCTCAAGGAGTGGTTTTTTCAAGGGCAAGTCGAGTTTTCCTGATTTGTATTTATGGATTTGACATCACCCCCCACACACCCCCATTTGGGGAACAAAATGGTGGGTGAGGCGACTGGCAGGTACCGGAGGAATTGAGCCACTCAGGTCAATTTTTCAAATTGACCCTCAATAATTCACTCACGTTGATGAAGCTTCTGCCGACTGCATCATGTTTTGGTTGGCACCCAGAAGGATATAGTGGCCATGGAATGGGGCAACGTGGGGTCTATGTCTCCCAGAATTCTCGGGTACCCACACTATGGGACCCAAAAGGCCATGGGACAAGAACAGAGCACGCCCCAGCCCTTCCAACAGTCGAGGCATATCAAATAACCTGGAGCAGCCGCAGAAGTCAGCTCAGGGAAGGCAGAGCAGTTCTGCCTCCCTTCCGGGACGTCCGTATGTTGTTTCCCAGTTACGCAGCGTGGCCTACGTGAGTCTTGCCCTATCCAGGTTGTAGCTGGGTCAGCTGGGTACAGCAAAGCCACTGCACGGAGGCTTGAGGGTGGGACATGGCGTCTCCGAGAGAAGGGCTCGAGCCTGTCTCTGTGCCAGGTAAAGACTCCATGCCACCCCCTCCCTTGCCTCAGGGCCCGGGGTTGCCGGCCACCTGCCACCCTCCCTCACTTCGAGACTGTTTGGAATGTGCGGCGGTGGCCCTGGAGGAGACACGAGTGGGCTGGCCTCTTTCTGCAATGCTCTTGGGGTGGAACTGGCCTGCTGTATGGATTCTGCTCTTTGCTTTCACAACCCACCTCTCCAAGAGAAGCAGCGTGGCTCAGTGGAAAGAGCACGGGCTTTGGAGTCAGAGGTTGTGGGTTCAAATCCCGGCTCTGCAAATTGTCAGCTTTGTGACTTTGGGGAAGTCACTTAACTTCTCTGTGCCTCAGTTCCCTCATCTATAAAATTGGGCTAGGACCGTGAACTCCCTGTGGGACAACCTGATCACCTTGTAGCCTCGCCAGCGCTTAGAACAGTGCATCGCACATAGTAAGCGCTTAATAAATGCCATTGTTATTATTATTATTATTATCATCATCATCATCATCATTATTATTATTATCATTATTACCTGGGCTGGGAGGCAGAGGGAAACCAGGGCCGAGAAGCAGGGATGACCAGGGCAGGGAGGCATATGGGACCTGGGTCAGGAGACAGCGGGACCAGGGCCAGGAGGTAGAAGGGAACCAGAGCCAGGATGCAGAGGGGTACCCCGTTCTGGAGACATTGGGACTAGGGCCAGGTGGTCGAGCGGACCCAGGGACTGTACAGAGAGAGACTCAAAGGATCTGGAGGTAGATAGTGACCAGTGCCGACAGACAGAGGGCACTAGGGCCGGGAGTTGGAGGGGGACCAGGGCCGGAAGGCAGAGGGGTACCTGGGCCGGAAGGCAGAGTGGGGTCAGGGTCACGAGGCAGGGAGTGAGAGGGGGACCAGAGCTGAGAGGCAGAGAGGGACCAGGGCCGGGAGGTAGAGAGGAACCAGGGCCGGAAGGCAGAAGGGTACCTGTGCCCGGAGACGGGGGACCAGGCCCGAAAGGTAGAGGGAACCCCGGTCCAGGACGGAGAGAGACCCAAGGGCCTAGATGGAGAAGGAGAACGGAGTCGGGAGGCAGTGTGGGACCAGGGCCACCAGGCAGGCGGAAGAAAGGCAGGGAGTCAGAGGGGGACCAGGGCCGGGACACAGAGCGGAACCTGGGTCAGGAGACAGGGGGACCAGGGCGAGGAGGTAGAGGGGAACCAGAGCCAGGAGGCAGAGGGGGACATGGTTCTGGAGACATTGGGACTACGGCCGGGAGTTCTAGGGAACCCAGGGCCGGGACAGAGAGAGAACTAAAGGATCTGGAGGTAGAAGGAGACCAGGGCCGGGATACAGAGGGGGACCAGGGCCGGAAGGCAGAGGTGTACCTGGGCCGGAAGGCAGAGTGGGGCCAGGGACACGAGGCAGGGAATCAGAGGGGGACCAGGGCTCGGAGACAGAGAGGGACCAGGCCCGGAAGGCAGATGGGAACCTGGGCCCGGAGATGGGGGACCAGGCCCCAAAGGTAGAGGGAACCCAGGTCCAGGACGGAGAGAAACCCAAGGGTCTGGATGTAGAAGGAGAACAGGGCCGGGAGGCAGAGGGGGACAAGGGCCGGAAGGTAGAGGGGGATCAGGGCCAGGAGGTAGAGGGGTACCAGGGTTGGGAAAAGGGGGACCAGGCGCGGGAGGCAGAGGGGTACCTGGGCGGGAGAACGGGGGACCAGGGCTGGGAGGGAGAGGGGACCCAGGGACGGGACGGTGAGTGACCCAAGGGCCTGGAGGTAGAATTAGACTAGGGACTGGAGGCAGAGGGGCACCAGGGCCAAGAGGAGGGGGTCCAGGGCAGCGAGTCAGAGGGGGACGGGGACGGGCGGCAGTGGGGTTGCTGGGCCAGGAGACAAGGCGACCAGGGCTGGAAGGTAGAGGAGACCCAGAGCCAGAACGGAGATGACCCAAGGTCCTGAAGGTAGAACTAGACCAGACTAGGACCGGGAGGCAGAGGGGGACCAGGACAGAGCGGCAGAGAGGGAACAGGGCCAGGAGGCAGAAGGGTTACCTGGGCCGGGAGACGGGGGACCAGTGCCGGGAGGTAGAGGGGACCAGCTCCGGGATGGAGAGAGACCCATGGGCCTGGAAGTAGAAGGAGGCAAAGGCGAGACAGCGGGAAAAGGGCCGGGAGGCAGAGGGAGACCAGGGCCGGGAGGCAGAGGGGGACCAGGGTCAGGAGGCTGATAGATACCAGGGCTGGAAGGCAAAGGGGGACCAGGGTCAATAAGGGGGTGGAAAAGGGAAGGGAGGTAGATGGGGATCAGAGCCTGGAGGCAAGGGGTTCCTGGGCTGGGAGATGGGGCGCTAGGGTCGGGAGGCTTGGGTGACTAGGGCTGGGAGGCTGAGGGGGATCAGGGCCAGGAGGCAGAGAGGTGCCGTGGCCCGGAGAAGGGAGACCAGGGTCGGGAGGCAGAGGGGAACCAGGGCCGGGAAACCGGGACCAGGTACTGCGGGCAGATTGATTACTCTGCCTCCCTACCCTTGTCTCCCCGCTTCTTGGAACTAAAGGGGAACTAGGGCTGTCAGGCACAGGGGAACCAGGGACGGGGGGCAGAGGGGGACCAGGGCAGGGTGGCAGGGGGGACCAGGGCCAAGGTGGGCGAGGCCAAGGGGGCGAGGCGGGGAGGGATTAGGGCAGGGAGGCAGAGGCATACCTGGGCCAGTAGATGGTGGACCTGGGACGGGAGGTAGAGGGGAACCACCAGGGCCAGGAGGCAGAGGGGTACCTGGGCCAGGAGGCAAACTGGGACCAGGGTCGAGGAGCGGGGGGACAAGGGCGGGGAGGCAGAGGTTTACCTGGGCTGAGAGACAGGGGGACCAGGGCCGGGAGGCGCTTAGTACAGTGCTCTGCACACAGTAAGCGCTCAATAAATACGATTGAATCAATGAAAAGGAGATCAGGGCCCGGAGCCACAGAGGGACCAGGGCCGAGCGATAAAGGGGACCCAGGGCAGGGTGGGAGAAGTGGATCAGGGCCAGGTGGCAGAGAGGTACCTATGCCGGGAAACAACCGTACCAGGGCTTGGATGTAAAGGGGACCCAAGTCCGGGATGGAGAGATAAACATGGGCCTGGAGGTTAAAGGAGACCAGGGGCGGGTGGCACAGAGTGTCCAGGGCCGGGCGGCAGGGGGGACCAGTGCAGGGAAACAGAAGGAGACCAGGGCCAGGAGTCAGAAGGAGACCAGGACAGGAGCCCGAGGGTTTCCTGGGCCCGGAGATGAGGGTCCAGGGCAGGGAGGTCGAGGGGTACCTGGGCTGGGAGGCAAACGGTGACCAGGGCAAAGAAGTGGGGGTGACAAAGACAGGGATGCCGAGGGGGACCAGGACCTGGAGGCAGAGAGGGATCAGGGCTAGGAGGCAGAGGGGTACCCTGGCTGGAAGACAGGGGAACCAGGGCCAAGAAGCAGAGGGGGACAAGGGACGGGAGGCAGATTGGGTCCAGGGCAGTTAGGCAGAGGGGGACCAGGTCCAAGAGGCAGAGAGGTACCTAGGCCGGGTGACATGGGACCAGGGTCGGGATATAGAGGAGACTCACCCAAGGGACTGGAGGTAGAAGAAAACAAGGCCGGGAGGCCCTGGGAGACCAGGGCCAGTAGGCACAGAGTAACCAGTTCCGGGTGTCAGGGGGAACCAAGGCGGCGTTGCAGGGGCGGACCAAGGCCAGGTGGCTGAGGGGTACCTAAACCGGGAGATAGGGGGACCAGTGCCGGGAGGTAGAGGGGTACCTGTGCCGGGAGGCAGATGGGTACCACGGCGGGTTGGCAGAGGGGCACCATGGCCAGGAGGAAGAGGGGTACCTAGGCCAGGAGACAGTGGACCAGGTCCAGGAGGCAGAGGGGTACCTGGTTCTTGAGGCTGGGGGACCAGGGCCGGGATGTAGGGGGCACCCAGGGCCAGGAGGCGGATGGGTCCAGGGCAGGGAGGCAGTGGGGGACCATGGCCAGGAGGCAGAGGGCTACTTGGGCCGCGAGACACGGGATCAGGGTTGGGAGGGTGAGAGGGACCAGGGCCCGGAGGCAGATGGGTACCTGGGCCGTAAGGCAAAAGGGGACCAGTGCCGAGAAGCAGTCGGGGACAAGGGCAGCGAGCCAGAGGGTGCCAGGTCCTGGAGGCAGAGGGGAACCAGGGCCAGGAGGCAGAGACGTACTTGGGCCGGGAGACGGGGGACCAAGGTCGGGAGGCAGAGGGGGACCTGGGCCTGGAAGCGGAGACCAGATCCTGTGGGCAGATTTGTTCCTCTTCTTCCTTGCCCTTGTCCCCCAGCTTCTTGAAACTGAAGGGGAACTAGGGCCGTCAGGCACAGGGGAACCAGGGATGGGAGGCAGAGCTGGACCAGGGCAGGTTGGCAGGGGGGACCAGGGCCAAGAGGATTGGGGCGACCAGGGCAGGGAGGCAGAGGGGGACCAGGACCTGGAGGCTGGGGGTGACCTGGGCCGGGAGGCAGAGGGGGACCTGGGCCGGGAGGCAGAGGAGTACCCGGGCCGGTAGATGGTGGACCGGGGCCGGGAGGTAGAGGGGGACCAGGGCCAGGAGGCAGTGGGGTACCTGGGCCGGGACGCAAAGGGGGACCAGGGCCGAGAAGGGTGGGGGACAAGGTCAGGGAGGCAGAGGGGGACAAGGTCCGTTAGACAGGGGACCAGAGACGGGAGGCAGAGGAGTACCTGGGCCAGGAGACAGGGGACCTGGGGCTGGGAGGCAGAGCGGTACTTGTGCCGGGAGACAGTGGGACTAGGGCTGAGAAGCAGAGGGGAACCAGGGCCGAGAGGCGGGGGGCGACCGGGTCAGAGAGGCAGAGGCCGGCCAGGGCCGGGAAGCAGAGGAGAAGTAATCATGATGATGGTATTTATTAAGGCCTTACTGTGTGCCAAGCACCGTACCTAAGCCCTGGGGTAGATACAAGAAAATCAAGTTGGACACAGACTCTGTCCCATTCAGATTCATTCATTCAATCGTATTTATTGAACGCTTACTGTGTGCAGAGCACTGTACTAAGCGCTTGAGAAGTACAAGTTGGGAACATGTAGAGACGGTCCCTACCCAACAGTGGGCTCACAGTCTAGAAGGGGAAGAAAGAGAACCAAACAAAACATATTAACAAAATAAAATAAATAGAATAAATATGTACAAATAAATTAATAGAGTAATAAATATGTACAAACATACATACATATATACAGGTGCTGTGGGGAGGGGAAGGAGGTAAGGCAGGGGGGATGGGGAGGGATAGGAGGGGGAGAGGAAGGAGGGGGCTCAGTCTGAGAAGGCCTCCTGGAAGAGGTGAGCTCTCAGTAGGGCTTTGAAGGGATCTCAGTCTAAATTGGAGGGAGAACGGGAATTTAATCCCCACTTTCCATAGGAGGAATCTGAGGCACAGAGATGTTATGGGAACCTGAGTACCAGCTCTGTTTGATTGTACTCTCCCAAGCACTTAGCACAGTGCTCTGCACACAGTAAGTGCTTAGTAAGTACAGTTGCTTAATGAACTTGTCAAAGGTCCTGCAGCGGGCAGGTGGTAGAGATGGGATTAGAAACCAGGGCCTCTTACTCCCGGGTCCAATCTCTTTCCTCTAGGCCACACTTTTCCCCTTGCTGCTTACCAATGCTTTTTCTCTTAAGGACTGGGTGTTTGTTCATCTTGTCCAATTTTGAGCATTGTCAGTTTTTTTTTCTAGAGATTCAAACGTGATCCCATTTTACTGATGTCAAAAGTTCCACTTGTATATAAGCCAAATGGATTTTGCATGACTCAGTGGGATAGTCAAGCAGAGTAAGCGCTCAAAAGCTGTTGAACCTGGTTAACGTCTTGAAGAGTGCTTGGTCAGAGTGAGTCTGAAAGCCATACTGTGGGGCACGGTATTTCAGAAAACGGATAATGATAATAAGAACGATGATATTTATTAAGCGTTTACTGTATGTCCATTACTGTACAAAGCGCTGAAGTAGAGAACAGCTAATCAAGTTAAACACAGTCCCTGTCCCACATGGGGCTCACGGTTTTAATTCCAGTTTTCCAGCTGAGGGAGAAGTCAAGTGACATGGCCGATGTCACCCAGCAGACAAATGAGAGCTGGGATTAGAACCCAGGTCCTCCCGACTCCCGGGCCCGGGCTCTATCCACTAGATCATGCCGCTTCCCATAGCGGGATGGCATGTCGGCAGACGTAAGTCTTACAGCGATTGCTCTTTCCTAGGGAAGGCTTTCGATTCTGAAAATCTGCACTGAGAAAACCCCGCTGGGGGAGGATGTATCCTTAGAAAGTTTGGCAGCGCAGACCCACCAATTCTCCGGAGCCGACCTCAGTAACCTGTGCCTAGAAGTGAGTTCCCACATGGGGGTCAGTTAGCGCAGGGCTCAGAGCAGAGGAAGTGCTCAGGAAATACTGTGAATTGGAGGAGGTGCCAGCGGGAGAGAGGGGGCCACCCGGGAGAGGATTGAGACAGAGCTCGGTATTCCGGCCTGACTCTGTTCGGATGTCCCGGGAGATCAGAAGTCTTCAGTCTGGACATCAGCTCTCCCTGGATTCCATCTACATCCCCCCCACTTCCTGCAGGCAGCCGTCCCAGAACCAGTAGTTTAGGGGGAAGGCAGTTTCCAATCCCTCAAACTCAGCCTTGCCCTTTTTGTTGCCCCTCCCCAACGGCATCTCCCCCTGCCCTAGCCAACACAACGAACCGGAGAAGTCATTTTAGGTTTTGGTTATTTTGATTCAAATTTCCCAAAGGGCTCAGGAAGCCTGAAGGATATTTGGAGGAGAATCCTGTCATTCTAGGCTGTACACTCCTTTTGGGCAGGGAATGTGCCTGTTAATTTGGTTGTCTTGGATTCTCCCAAATGCTCGGTACAGTGCTTTACACAATAGTAAGTGCTCAGAAATAGCATCGATTGATAGCTTAGCACACGTGTTTCCGAGGCGAGAGGTCCTTGGGGTGTATCTCTCATGGAGAGTGCACCAGTACTAACCACTGATTCAATGGTAAATTGGCAGGAAGATGACATTCATTCATTCATTCAATCATTTATTGAGCGCTAAGTATATGCAAAGCACTGTACTAAGCGCTTGGGAGAGAGTGAAAAGACACATTTCCCTACCACCTCCCAAGACTGAGTTCTGAGCTTATTATTCTGTACCCTTTTGCTTGGAGCTGTTCCCACAGAATTATTCCTGAAAGTGGGGTAGAAAGAAGTTTGTCCGCCCCACCTGTTCCATCAAACTAAAAGCTTTGCTCGATTCCCTTTAAGGCCGCCTTGCTGGCTCTGCAGAAGAACGGTCTGGAAGCCACCCCCGTGAAACCGGAGCACTTCATGAGATCCCTAGTGACCGTGTGACCGTCGATACGCCAGAAAGACTTGGAGTTTCATGAAGGCTTATTTAGAAACCAAGAATTATTCTCTTACTTAGAGAAGCTGTAAAGACCGCCCGTCCATTGTTTGGTCCTGTGGACTGCAACTTCACATTTGGGTGGTTGACTTTTGTGTCCGGGCGATGACCCCAGTGTTCTGTCACCGTCCACGCGTTCTTATATGTGGGAAACGGCAATGTTTGCCTGCTTCTTTATAAAGGACCTGTAATTATCGTTTGACCGAAACATGCCTCTCTTCATTTGAGGAGTCAGAATTCGCAGCCACCATTCAGATAGCAGTAATAATAATAATGATAATAATGGTATTTTTTAAGGTAATGGTCAGGGAATGTGTCTGTTTTATTGTTTCGTTGAACTCTCCCGAGCGCTTAGAATGGTGCCCTGCATACAGTAAGCACTCAATAAATATGATTGGTTGATTGGCTTACTGTGTGCAGAGCACTATGCTAAGCCCTGGCAAGAGGATACAGGTGGGACTTGGACAGAGACCCTCTCCCAAGAGGGTGCTCCATCTGTGACTCTAGGTCACATCGGAGCAAGTACGCAAACATTGAAACAGCATCAAGGGCCAGGAACAAATACACAGTGCACAAAATCCAGGTTAAGGATGCTCCCAAGTTTTTTTAGTTTTTTATGCTGTTTGTTAATCGCTTTACTACATGTCAGGTGCATTGTTCTAAGCACTAAGGTAGACACAAGCTAATCAGGTCGGATACAGTCTGCATCCTACATGGAGCTCACAGTCTTAATCTCCATTTTCCAGATGAGATGACTGGGGCTCAGTGAAGTGACTTATCCCAGATCATAAAAACAAGGTATCCCAGGTCAGGCAAACAAGTGGCAGAGTCGGAATAAGAACCTGGGGCCTTATGACTCCCAGGCCCGCGCTCTATCCAGGGGGCCACACACTCCTGCCCTGGGGAGTTGTCCATGCAACAGGCATGGGAATATAATTCCACCCAGCACGTTTGGGCCCAAGTCCCCAGTGTCAGCCACCTTCTTTGTTGAGGGTTTTTGGGGTTTTCTTTTATGGTACTAAACACTTTTCATTCATTCAATTCTATTTATTGAGTGCTTACTGTGTGCACAGCACTCTACTAAGCGCTTGGAAAGTACAATTCAGCAACAGAGACAATCCATGCCCACAATGGGCTCACAGTTTAGAAGGGGGGAGACAGACATCAAAATAAGTAAACAGGCATCAATAGCATCCATATAAACAGAATTATAGATAAATACACAGTAATAAATAGAATTATAAATATGTAAATACATACAGAAGTGCTGGGGCGTGGGCAGAGGAAAGGGGGGGGCTTAGTATGGGAAGACCTCCTGGAGGAGGTGAGCTTTCAGTAGGGCTTTGAAAGAGGGAAGTGTGCTAGTTTGGCAGATTTGAGGAGGGAGGGCATTCCAGGCCAGAGGTAGGTCCAGGGGCCAACGGCGGGACCGGCAAGAACGAGACACAGTGAGAAGGTAAACGGCACCAGAGGAGTGGAGTGTGCGGGCTGGGACGTAGAAGAAGAGAAGGGAGGTGAGGTAGGAGGGGGCGAGGTGATAGAGAGCTTTGAAGCCAATAGGAGTCTTTGTTTGATACAAAAGTTGGTAGGCAACCACATATTATGTACCAGGCAGTTTACTAAAAGCTGGGGTAGGTCCAAGCTGATCAGATCGGACACAGTCCCTGTCCTGTCTAAGTTCACGATCTTCATCTCCATTTTACAGATGAGGTGACTGAGCCAAAGAAAAATGAAGTGACTTGCCCAAGGTCACGCAGCAGAGTGTTGTATTATTAACCATATGTATTGAGTGGTTACTATATGCAAAGCACTGTGCTAAATGTTTGGGAGAGGACAATATACCATCAAACACATTCCCTGCCTACAACCGAGCTCACGGTCTATAGGGGGAGACAGAGATTAATATAAATAGATAAATAAATTACAGATATGTACATATGTGCCATGGGAAAGGGAGATAGGATGAGTGAAGGAGCAAGTATGAGTGGAAAAGAAGGGAGTGGAAGAAAAGGGCTCAGTCAGGGAAAGCTTCCTGGAGGAGATGGGCTTTCGATAAAGCTTTGAAGTGGGGGAGAGCAATTATCTGTATGAAAGGAGGAAGGGAGTTTCCAGGCCAGAGATAGGTTGTGTGTGAGAGGTCGGCAGCGAGAGAAATGAGATCGAGGTACAGTGAGAAGGTTAGCAACAGAGGAACAAATTTACAAGCTGGGTTGGAGGAGAGTAGCAAGGTGAGGTAGGAGGGGGCGAGGCGATTAAGTGCTTTAAAACCAATGATGAGTTTTTGTTTGTTGTGGAGGTAGATGGGCAACCACTAGAGTTTCTAGTGGGGAAACAAGATCTGAATGTTTTTGAAGGAAAATGATTCGGGGAGCAGAATGGAGTATGGACTGGAGTGGGCAGAGACAGGAGGCAGGGAGGTCAGCAAGGAGGCTGATACAGTAATCTAGGCGGGCTAAGATAAGTGCTTGTATTAATGTGGTAGTTTGGCTGGAGAGGAAGGGGTGACTTTTGGCAAGGTTGGGAAGGTAGAACTGACAGGATTTAGTGATGACTTGAATATGTGGGTGGAATGAGAGAGGAGTCAAGGATAATACCAAGGTTATGGGCTTGAGAGACAGGAAGGATGGTGGTGCCGTCGGCAGCAATGGGAAAGTGAGCAGGAGGACAGGGTTCGTGGGGGAAGAAAAGTTCAGTTTTAAACATATTAAGTTTGAGGTGACGAGAGGACATCCTTGAAGTAAGGAGGAAATGCAAGACTGCAGAGAAGGAGCGAGATCAGGGCTGGAGTTGTAGATTTGGGTGTCATCAGCATAGAGGTGATAGTTGAAGCTGTGTGAGCGAATGAGTTTTCCAAGGGAGTGTAGATGGAGAAAAGACAGGGACCCAGAACTGAACCTTGAGGGACACCCACAGTTAGGGGATGGGCTCAGAGGAAGCAGTGTGGTGAGAGAGGCCCCCCCACTCACACCAGTGGAGCGAATGTCTGTTGGGTTTTGGGGGCCAGGAGAGAGGGGGCTTGAGAATGTACTACTGTCGGGCAGGGGGTTGCTCTGGTGAGGAGGCAGGGGGAGGTAGAAACTTCCACTTGGGCTCCTTGGAGTTCAGCCATCAAATGCGCCCAAGGAGGTTTCTGGGAATCAAGTGACAAAACCCAGAGTTCCTAAGTTTTCCATCTGATGGTGGAGAGTAGAGGGCAGGAGTTGGGGAACCGGCCCAGTCTCCCCTCTCCCCTTAGTACCGTCCAAAGGAGGGAGAAGCTTCTGGAAGCCACTGGCAGCTGGGACACTGAGAGGGCTGTGGAGGCCTGAAGTGAATCCCTGTCCGTGGCCGACTTGTCCTGCTCTACCTGGGTGTTGTCTGGTGAGTGACTGATTTGATTCTGGGCGGGGGAGACCAGTGTTTGGGGGTGGGGAGTTGTCTTTGAGGGGACCCATCTTCCTGGGACCAACAGGTGGCCATAGCCCAGCATGGCAGTAACATCCCTAAGGCAGCCATCTGAGGCAGACTTGTTACAGCCTGCCGTGATGGTGGCGGCAGCCCCTCAAGACTCAGCCTAGTGGGAAATGATGCTAATAATTATGGTATTTATTAAGCGCTAACACTTTGCCAGGTACTGTTCTAAGTGCCGGGGTAGATACAAATTAATCAAGTTGGACACAGTCACTGTTCCCCGTGTGGCTCACAGCCTCAATCCCCGTTTTACAGTTGAGGGAACTGAGGCCCAGAGTGAAGTGATTTAGCCAAGGTCCCTCAACAGACAAGTGGCAGAGCCGTGATTAGAACCTAGGTCCTCGTAGCTCCCAGGCCCATGCTCTACCTACTAAACCATGTTGCTACTGCCCCTCCCTCCTATCCTCAGGATGCCACGCCCTGGGTACACAGCTGTCCACATGCCACCTCTTGTGACTTGCTAACCTCAGGTGGCATCTGTTGTTGGGTAGGGACCATCTCTATATGTTGCCAACTTGTACTTCCCAAGCGCTTAGTACAGTGCTGTGTACACAGTAAGTGCCCAATAAATACGATTGAATGAATGAAGGGCCACCCCTGTTGGGAACATTCATTAATCAACGGCATTCATTCATTCATTCAATCGTATTTATTGAACTCTCATTGTTCACAGAGCACTGTACTGAGCCATTGGGAGAGGACAGTAGACAATAGGGTACGGGCTTAGGAATCAGAGGGACATGGGTCCTAATCCCAGCTCTGCCATTTACCTGCTGTGTGATTTTGGGGAAGTCACTTTGCTTCACTGAGCATCATCAGTTCCCTCATCTGTAAAATGGGGATTCAACACATAGACTGTGTCCAACCTGATGACCTTCTATCTACTTCAGCGCTTAGAACAGTGCCTGACACAAAGTGCTTATAAATGCCATTTTAACACAAATATAGTAAAGAGAGACTAGAGCTCTAATCCCAGCTCTGCCAGTGGCCTGATCTCTGTGACCTTGGACAAGTCTTCTCTTAGTTTCTTCATCTCCTTCCCTATTAATTAATTAATATAGTTTTAGTTATGGTACTTGTTGAGCACTTACGCTGTTCTAAGCACTGAGGTAGATACAGACCTCCCACCGACCTGCCTGCCCTGCCCTCAGCAGCTCTTTTCAAAGGCCACCCTCCCTCCTTTCTTCCTCCTTAAAGGTATTTTGTTAAGCACTTACAATGTGCCAAGCACTGTTCTAAGAGCTGGGGTTGATACATAGTAATCAGGTTGTCCCACTTGGGGCTCACATCTTAATCTCCATTTTACAGATGAGGTCACTGAGGCACAAAGAAGTTAAGTGGCTTGCCCAAGCTCACACAGCAGACAGGTGGCAGAGTTGGGATTAGAACCCTTGGCCTTCTGACTCCCAAGCCCGTGCTCCTTCCAATGTCACGCTGATTTCCTCTCTTCTCCCTCTTTTCCTTCTCCCCTTCTTCCTCTCTCATTGCTCCCTCCTGCTCCGCTAACTCTTCTACCCCTCTCTTTCTCCCTGCCCCTCCCTCCCTCCTGCCCCTCTCCCTCGCTCCTGGGCCCACTCCCCCTCCTCCCCTGGGGGCCGCCTGTCCCAGCCCGTCCTGACCCGACTCTCCCCTGCCTGCCTGCTCCCTCCTAGGCTGGCCACCATGGGCATTTTCCAAATCCTGATGAAGAAGAAAGAGGTCGGCAGTCTTCCCCTCCCTCGGCCCCTTCCCCACTTCCCCCTGCCCCCGTCTGTTCCTTCGACTGGGCTGGGGGGATGGGGGCAGATCTCACCCCCACTTTCCCTATCTCCTCCCTCCTACTCCCCCCAACACCGACATCCCTATTTTCTCCCCACTTCCTTTACCTCCCTGCTACCCCCACCTCCCTCTTCCCAAATCTCTCCTGCAACTACCTTAACCTTCTTTCCTCTCCTCCTCCTCTGCTCCTCCTCTGCTCCCTGCTACACCTACCTCCGTCCCCCACCTCTTTCTCCCCCAGTCTCTTTCACCTGCTACCCCTTCCCTTGCCTCTTCCTCCCGCTTCTTCCCCCATTTCCTCCCCATCTCCACCCATCTCCTCCCTCCACCTGCTTCTTCCCAAACTCCTCCCGCATGCCCTCTTACCATCTCCTCCCCTGCTAACCCTACCTCCTTTCCCGCACTTCCTCCTCCCCATTTCTCCCCCCACTTTCCCCCATTTCCTCCTCTTTTACCCCTACCTTTTTCCAACTTCTTTATTCCCCTACCTCCTCCCCATCTCTTTCCCCGACCTCCTTCTCTCCCATCTTCTCCCCCTGCTACCCTAACGCCTTCCTCCACATCCTCTTCCCATCTCCTCCTCTGCTACTCCTACCTCCTTCCCCCACTTTTTCCTCCCCATCTCCTCCCCCCGGCTATCCCTATTTCCTCCTCCCACTTACTCCTTCCCATCTTCTACCCCCACTGTCCCCCACCTTTCTCCTTGGTTACTCTTAACTCCTTTCTTCCCAATTCTGTCTTCCCCCATCCCCTCCCATCTCCTCTTCCCACCTCCTTCTCCCCCAATCTCTTCCCCTCTCTATCCCTCCCTCCTCCCCAATCTCCTCCCTGTTACCCCTATCTCCCCAACTCCCACCTCGGTTCCTTTATTTCCTCAATCTCCCTCGCCCTGCCACCCTTCCCCCTCCCCAACCCAGCTCCCCCGGGGTCAAGGGCCACCTGACCCTCGACCCCGACCCCTGACCGCCATCTGAGCCTTGGTTGCTCCCCAGCTCATCCCGCTGGCCACCATCGTCACCATCGCTGGGTTGGGAGCCATATCCGTGTCCGTGTACCCTCTCTCCAAGACGGCCGTCATGTGAGTAGCAGGCCCCAGGATCTGTCCGGCAGTCAATCCATCAGTCGATCAGTCGGTGGCATTTATTGAGCACTCACTGGGTGCAGAACACTGCACTAGTGCTCGGGAGACTACAGTAGAACAATGTAACGGACACACTCCCTACCCACGGTGAGCTTGCAGTCTAGAGAGGAATGCAGACAAGTATGAGAAGTGACGGAGTGTAGGGATAGAAACCTAAGTGCTTTGGAATAGGGATGGGGTGAATATCAGTGGCTTAAGGGGCATCCATACAGCAACTACTCTCCCTGCCTTCAAAGCCTTATTGGAGGCACATCTCCTCCAGGAGCTCTTCCCCAACTATGCCCTCCTCTTCTCCCACTCCCTTCTGCATCTCCCTGACCTGCCCCTTTATTCATCACCCAACACCCACAGCTAGCTCCACAGCATGGAGGTGCATATCTGTAATTTATTTCTAATTAATGTCTGTCTCTCCCTCTAGACTGTAAGCTTGTTTTGTAGGGAGGGAACGCGTCTGCTAATTCTGTCGTACTGGGCTCTCCCAAGCACTTAGTACAGTGTTCTGCATACAGTAAGTGCTCAATACATACCACTGATTGATTGATTGATTCAGTTCCTGTTCAGGGCTGCTGGGGTTTGGTGGGGTTGAAGGAGAGTACAACATAATTAAATCAATCAATGGTATGATCAATCAATTAAAGAGCACTTGCTGTGTGCAGAGCACTGTACTGTTTGGGATTACAACAAAACAATACAGTCAATCAATCAGTGGTATTTATCAAGCACTTACCGTATGCAGAGAACTGCACTAAGTGTTTGGGAGAGTACAATAAACAGAATCGGTAGACACGTTCCCTGCCCACACCGGGCTTGCAGTCTAGAGACGAGCTAACAATCAATGCTATCGATTGGGTTCTCTCTGTGTGCAGAGCACTGCATTAAGTGCTTTCGCGAGTACAATATAACAGATTTGGTAGACATAGTTTCTGCCCACAACACGCTTAGAGTCTAGACAAGAGTTTGCAATCGATGGTACTTACTGATCTCTTACTGTGTGCAGAGCACTGCACTAAGCGCTTGGACGAGTACAATATAACAGAGTTGATAGACACGTTCCCCGCCCCCAATGAGCTTCCAGTCGGGGGGTGGGGGGCGGATGGGAAGTTCAGAAATGTCAATTTCAGGGGGACACTACAACTGCTTAGCGTCTTTCCTAACGGATGCCATCTTGGGCTTCAGCCTCAACAGGTCCAAAAATCCAGAGCCATGGGAGAACGTGGATCCTACCCAGCCTCAAACGGTAGCGGGCCCACCTCCTCCCCTTCTTCTGAAGGGCCCCTCCATCCCCCGCTGAACAATGGCAGGCTCCATGACCTGATGACCTTGGTCCTGAGCCCAATCCTCTCAGAGGGGCAGCTGCCTGCAGCCTCCCTGCCCTGCCCTGCCCTGCCCTGCCCTGCCCTCTGGGCCCCGGGAAGAGGGAGATTGGTGCCACGTCTCGGTGTGTGGGTGGGGAAGGGAGGAAGCATGGGCGCATTTGGGCAGGGTGGGCCGGTCGATTTGGGAGAGCAGGTGGACCAGAAAGGCCATCTCCTGGATCTTTATGATCCCAGTCTGACCCAGGGATGAGGAGGGACACTGTGGGAGTGAAGAAACCAATTTTTTTTTTGTTTTTCTATGGTATTTGTAAAGCACTCACTATGGGCCAGGCACTGTACTAAGCATTGGAGTAGATACAAGCCAAGAATAATACGCTAACTCTGTAACAGGCACTGTACTTAACATTAGCATAGATACAACCTAGTCTGCTTGGACACATCCATGTCCCACGTGGGGCTCATAGTCTTAATTCCTATTTTACAGATGAGAGAACTGAGGCACAGAGAAGCAAATGGACTTTTCTAATGCTATTTGTTAAGTGCTTATTCTGTGCCAGGAACTGTACAAAGTGCTGGGGTAGATACAAGCTAATCTGGTTGGACACAGTCCCTGTCCCACATGGGGCTCACAGTCATTCATTCATTCATTCACTCAATCGTATTTATTGAGCGCTTACTGTGTGCAGAGCACTGTACTAAGCGCTGGGAAGGTACAAGTTGGCAACATATAGAGACGGTCCCTACCCAACAGTGGGCTCACAGTTTAGAAGGGGGAGACAGAGAACAAAATAAAACATGTTAACAAAATAAAATAAATAGAATATGTACAAGTAAAATAAATAGAGTAATAAATATGTAAAAACATATATACATATATACAGGTGCTGTGGGAAAGGGAAGTAGTTAAGGCGGCGGCGAAGAAGAGGGGGAGTAGGGGAAGAGGAAGGAGGGGGCTCAGTCTGGGAAGGCCTCCTTGAGGAGGTGAGCTCTCTGTAGGGCCTTGAAGGGAGGAAGAGAGCTAGCTTGGCGGATGTACGGAGGGAGGGCATTCCAGGACAGGGGGATGACATGGGTCGGGGGTCGACGGCGGGACAGGCGAGAATGAGGCACGGTGAGGAGAGTAGCGGCAGAGGAGCGGAGGGAGCGGGCTGGGCTGTAGAAGGAGAGAAGGGAGGTGAGGTAGGAGGGGGCGAGGTGATGGCGAGCATTGAAGCCAAGGGTGAGGAGTTTCTGCCTGATGCAGTCTTAGTCCCTATTTTACAAATGAGGGAACTGAGGCACAGAGAGCTGAAGTAACTTTTCTTAATGGCATTTGTTAAGCACTTACTATGTGCCAGGCACTTGTTCTAAGCACTGGGGTAGATACAAGGTAATCTGGTTGGACACAGTCCCAGTCCCAGTCCCACATGGGGTTGACAGGTCTTAATCACTATTTTACAGATGAGGTAACTGAGGCCTAGAGAAGTGTGAAGTGACTTGCCCAAGGTCACCAAGCAGACAAGTGGCAGAGCCAGGATCAGAACCCATAACCTTCTGATCCCCAGGCCCATGCTCTGTCCACTAGGCCATGCTGTCGCAGTCCCTGTCCTACATAGAGCAGAGAACTATTTTCTGGGTGAAAATCAAGGGAAATCACTTTCTATTCACTTATCAATCAGCAATATTTCCCAAGCACCTACTGTCTGCAGAACAGTATACAAAATACCCGGGAGAGGACAATAATGCTAATAAATACTATTCCTGCCCTCAGTCAGTCAATCAGTTCGTGTTTGTTGCACACTTACTTTGTGCAGAGCACTGTACTAAGCACTTGGGAGAGTACAACATAGCAATATAACAGAAACGTTCCCTGCCCACAATGAGCTTGCAGTCTAGCAGGGGAGGCAGAGATTAATAGAAATAAATAAATTACAAATATGGACATAAGGAGCTTAGGAAGCTCAGGATCTAGCAGAATGTATTCTCCAGGGTTGCGGTTCCTGGAACACAGGTTTTGTCTCTCTGCTCTGCAGTTACTCTCTATTAACCAGCAGTGGAAACCCATCGAGGAACTGCAGAAGGTGAGAAGGCTGACCAAGTGACTGAGACCGAACCACCAGCCCCCACCCCCCAGGAATCCAGAGGAATCACCTCTGCGCTAATTCACCTTCTGAACCAGCGCACGGAGATACTTCCGCTGCATTCTCGGGGTCATCCCCCAATCTGGGCGCCTTCTTGGTCCGGGGTCTCCCGCCCTACAGAGGGACCACCTTGCAGGCTGGCGACCGGACAAGTGGCATCCGACACTAACCCAGCACTCCCACTTTGGCGTCACGGTCTTCTCTGGAAAGGTCAGTGGTGCCCTCCCCTGCTTCAATCTTCCTTGAGTGGAAATGGGTTCGCATCTACTGCTTTGTGAGGTAGATTGAAAAAAGTCCGTTTTTCCCCCCACCAAATAAAGGCAGAATGCATGCTTCCTCATTCAGACAATTTTAGCTCATCCAAAGGAAACACATTCTGAAAAAAAGAAACACCCACAATTCACAGTTAGGGAACTTGGAATGTCAGAATTCATTCATTCATTCACTCATTCATTCATTCATTGTCGTATTTATTGAGCACCTACTCTGTACAGAGCACTGTACTAAGTGCTTGAGAGAGTACAGTAGGATAAAAATAGACACATTCCCTGCCCACAGCAAGTTTTCAGTCTAGAGGACCTGGGTTCTAGTCCCAGCTTCCCCATTTAAGAATTGTGGTAAGCAGCATGGCTCAGTGGAAAGAGCTCGGGCTTGGGAGTCAGAGGACATTCTTTCATTCATTCAATCGTATTTATTGAGCACTTACTATGTGGAGAGCACTGTACTAAGCGCTTGGGAAGTACAAGTTGGTAACATATAGAGACGGTCCCTACCCAACAGCGGGCTCACAGTCTAGAAGTCATGTGTTCTAATCCCAGCTCCGCCACATGTCTTCTGTGTGACCTTGGGCAAGTCACTTAACTTCTCTGAGCCTCAGTTACCTCATCTGTAAAATGGGGCTTAAGATTGTGAGCCTCACGTGGGACAACCTGATCACCTTGTATACACCCAGTGCTTAGAACAGTGCTTTGCATATAGTAAGTGCTTAACAAATGCTATTATTATTATTATTATTATTATTATTATTATACTTGTTAAGCCATTAGTATGTGCCAAACACTGTTCTCTGCACTGGGGTAGGCATAAATTAATCAGGTTGGACACAGTCCTTGTCCCACACGGGACTCATTGTCTAAGTAGGAGGGAGTAGGATTTCATCCCCAAAGTACAGATGGTGTAACTGAGGGACTTGTCCAATGTCACACAGCAGACAAATGCCAGAGCACGAATTAGAACCCAGGTCCTCTGACTTCCAGGCCTGTGTTCTTTCTACTAAGCCAAGCTGTCTTTGTGCCTACTGTGTGACCTTAGGCAAGTCACTTCACTTCTCTGGGCTTTAGTTCCCTCATCTGTAAAATGAGGATTAAAATTAAGGGCCCCATGTGGGACATGGTCTGGGCTGTGTCCACCCTGATTACCTTGAATCTACCCAAGCACTTCCCCTCTCCCGGTCATACCTGGAGGGTTTCCAGTACTCTACCAGTCTCGGCTATGGGAGAGAGAGTCAAGAGGCCTACCCATTCCATTCCTAGCTTGGGCAGTGGCTAGCGAGTGGAAGACAATCTGCTTACAAGTCAAAACTCACCCATGCTGGGCAGCAGCGGAATGGGAGAGAGTCGAGAGCTGAAACTCGAGTTTACTACACAGAATTCGGCAATGGTAAACCTCTTCTGTATTTTTACCAAGAAAAATCTATGGATACACTACCAGAACGATTGCAGATGGAGAGCCAGGGGTTTTTGGGAGAGATGGGTCTGTGGTGTCGCTATGGGATGGCAATGACTCGACCACATAAGACGAGACCCAAGCCCTTAGAACCTTAGAACCATGCCACCTAGTAGGCTCACTTAACAAATAATGTAAGAAAAAGGAAAAAACAAGATCAGATGAGAAGGCTCATGAGTCATATCTGAAGCTTGACCTTAGCATAGGGATTGTCTCTGGTGCCAGATTGTACTTCCCAATTGCTTAGTACAGTGCTATGCACACAGTAAGCACTCAATGAATATGATTGAAGGAATGAAGGAATGAAGGAATGAATCATTCCCTCCCATCGTCTGCCCAGAGAAGGATATCCAGGAAAAATCTCCCAGGCCTTTCAAAAGACATAAATGAATTCCACATTCCCAAAAGAGATTTTCGTGTATTCATGCATTACTATAATCATTATTATTATTATCCTTCACAATACAGGTATACCTACCAACTGTATTATGATCCCCCAAGTCAATGCTTTGCACAGAGAAAGCAGCCAGTAAATACCATTCATTGATCCCCTCTAGACTGTAAGCTCGTTTTGTCAGGGAGCACGTCTGCTAGTTCAGTTGTACCATACTCTCCCAAGTACTTAGTGCACATAGTAAGCGATCAGTAAATATGGTTCATTGATTGGTTGAAGTGCCTTTGTGGTCTCGCTATATTCATTCATCCGATCGTATTTATTGAGCATTTACTGTGTTCAGAACACTGTACTAAGCACTTGGGAGAGTACAATATAACAGACACGTTCCCTGCTCAGAATGAGCTTACAATTTGCAGGGGGAGACAGACGTTAATATAAATAAATAAATACATAAATGATAGATATGGACAATCTCCTGCTGCAACCCAGCCCACACACTTCGTTCCTCTGGTGCTGAACTTCTCACTGTGCCTCGGTCTCGTCTAGCTCGCCGCTGACCTGACACCCACATCCTGCTTTTGGCCCGGTACCTCCTCGCTCCTCATGTCAGACAGATCTCCTCCAAGAGGCCTCCCCTAACTGGGACCTCCTCTCTTCTCTCACCCTCTTCGGCGCTGCTCTTTCTAGCTCCTTCATTCATTCCCCCCTTTCATCTCCACAACATGTATGTTGAAGTCTTGCACGTGGAAATAGCGTGGCTCAGTGGAAGGAGCCCGGGCTTTGGAGTCAGAGGTTATGGGTTCAAATCCCGGCTCCGCCACTTGTCAGCAGGGTAACTTTGGGCAAGTCGCTTCACTTCTCTGGGCCTCAGTTACCTCATCTGTAAAATGGGGATGAAGACTGTGAGCCCCACGTGGGACACCCTGATCACCTTGTAACCTCCCAAATGCTTAGAACTGTGCTTTGCACATAGTAAGCGCTTAATAAATGCCATTATTAATATTATATCTGTGTGCATATATATAATACACATGTAAAATATATATCCATAATTTATTCATTCCTATTAATATCTGTCTCCCCCTCTAGCCTGTGAGCTCACTGTGGGCAGCAATGTGTCTGTTTGCCGTTATAGTGTACTCTCCTAGTTCTTAGTACTGTGCTTTGCACAAAGAAAGCGCTCAATAAATATGATTGAATTAATGAATGAAAGTGCTATGGGGCTGGGAGACCAGATGAAGAAAAGGGAGCAAGTCAGGGCGATGCAGAAGGGGAATGGTGAAGAGGACAGTAGGGCTTATCAGGGAAGGACGCTTGGAGGAGATTCACTCATTCATTCAATTGTAATTCCCTCATTTCACTGTAAAATCTGGCCCCTGGCCCTCTCCCTGCCTGATTGATGGACAGCTTCTGCTCAGGGTCCCAGAACCCCGATCTCTGCCCCCTTAATAATAACAATAATAATTATGGTATTTGTTAAGTGCTTACTATGTACCAAGCACTTTTTTAATGGCATTGATTAGGCGCTTACTATATGCAAAGCACTGTTCTAAGCGCTGGGGAGGTTACAAGGTGATCAGGTTGTCCCACATGGGGCTCACAGTCGTAATCCCCATTTTACAGGTGAGGTAACTGAGGCACAGAGAAGTTAAGCCACGCTGCTTCTCTAATCACTGTTCACTGTTCACTCTTCTAGGCACTGGGGTGGGTAGAAAAATGCAATCAGGTTGGGCACAGTCCTATCCCACTTGGGCCTCCCAATCTCAATCCCATTTCACAGATGAAGTAACCGAGACACAGATAAGTGAAGTGATTTTCCCAAAGTCACACAGCAGACAGGTGGCAGAGCCGGGATTAGAACCCAGAACATCCAGCTCCCAAGCCCGTGCTTTTGCCACGAGACCCTCCCCTTGCCTGCTTGACAGATGGCTGCTGCTGTAAACTGTCCCCTTGCCCTAACTCCACTGACAGGTCTCTGGGGAACCACCTGGAGGAAGCCAGTGACAACGAGGAAGTTCATTCATTCAATTGTATTTATTGAGTCCTTACTGTGTGCAGAGCACTGTACTAAGTACCTGGGAAAGTACAATACAGCAATAAAGAGAGACAATCCCTGCCTACAACGAGCTCACGGTCTAGAGGTGGGGAGGCAGACATCAAAACAAGTAAACAGACATCAGTATAAGTAAATAAAATTATAAATATATACACAAGTGCTGTGGGGCAGGGAGTAGGGGAAGAGCAAAGGTAGTAAGTCAGGGTGACGTGGAAGGGAATGGGAGATGAGAAAAAGTGGGGCGTAGTCTGAGATGGCCTCTTAGAGGAGATGTGCCTTCAGTAAGACTTTGAAGATGGGGAGAGTAATTGTCTAGCGGGTTTGAGAAGGGAGGGAGTTCCAGGCCTTGGGTCAGGGGTCGGCGGCGAGACAGGCGAGATCGAGGCATCGTGAGAAGGTTAACATCAGAGGAGTGAAGAGTGCAGGCTGGGTTGTAGAAGGAGACAGGTGAGATATGTTAGGAGGGGGCAACGTGATGGAGTGCTTTAAAGCTCATGGTGAGGAGTTTTTATTCCATATGGAGGTGCACAGGTAACAACTGGAGATATTTGAGGAGGGGGGTGACATACCCTGAACGTTTCTGTAGAAAGATAATATGGGCAGCGGAGTGAAGTATGGATTGGAGTTGGGGAATAGAAGGAGGATGTGAGGTCAGAAAGGAGGCTGATGAAGTAATCTAGGTGGGATAGAGTGAGTGATTGCACTAACTTGGTAGCAGTTTGGATGGAGAGGAAAAAGTGGATTGTGGCAATGGTAATAGGAGACCGACAGGATTTGGTGACGGATTGGATATGTGGATTGAGTAAGAGAGAGGGGTCAAGGATAATGCTGAGATTCTGGGCGGTGCCATCTACAGTGATGGGAAAGTCCAGGAGAGGACAAGGGTTGGGTGGGAAGATAAGGAGCTCTGTTTTAGACATGTTACGTTTGATGTGATGGGAGGACATTCGAAGTAGTGATATCATGAAGACAGGAGCAGATGAGAGCCTGGAGAGACGGAGAGAGATCAGGGAGGAGATGCAGATTTGGGTATCATCTGCATAGAGATGGTAGTTGAAGCCGTGGAATTGAATGAGTTCTCCAGGGGAATTAGTGTAGATGGAGAATAGAACGGGACCCAAAACTGAACCCTGATGGACCCCCACGGTAACGGGGTGGGAGAGGAGGTACCCGCCTCCTCTCCCAAAGAGACTGAGAATGAACGGCCAGAAAGATAAGAGGAGAACCAGGAGAGAAGTTGCAGTGGTCTCAGTGATCGGCAGGCAAACTGAGCACAAGGTCCTTGGCAGGGTTGGGTGTAGGACCAGGTCTGTTTGCCCCAGGTTGAGCAGGATCCCAAGCTGAATTTCTTCTAGGAAAACAGTGGAGATTGAGAATAGAGAAGCAGCATGGCCTAGTGGATAGAGCCCGGGCCTGGAAGTTAGAATGACCTGGATTCTAATCCCAGCCCCGTCACCTGTCTGCTCTGTGACATTGGTTAAGTTACTTCATTTCTCTGGGCCTCAGTTCCTTCATCGGCAAAATGGGGATTAGGTCTTTAAGCCCCAGGTGGGACAGGGACTGTTTCCCAGTTGATTAGCTTGTATCCACCCCAGTACAGTACCTGGCACAGCGTAAATGATTAACAAATGCCTTAAGGAAAAACAAAATAAATCAATCAATCAATCAATCAATCGTATTTATTGAGCGTTTACTGTGTGCAGAGCACTGTACTAAGCGCTTGGGAAGTACAACTTGGCAACACAGTCCCTACCCAACAGTGGGCTCACAGTCCAAAAGAAAAGGTGCTTAACAAATATCATTCATTCATTCAATCGTATTTATTGAGCGCTTACTGTGGGCAGAGCACAGTACTTGGGAAGTACAAGTTGGCGACGTACAGGGATGGTCACTACTCAACAATGGGCAAGACTTAGTCCAGTGCTCTGCACATAGTAAGGGCTCAATAAATATTGATTGATTGATTGGCACATAGTAAGCACTTAACAAATACTGTAAGAAAAAAGAGATGTGCTTAAGGAATACCAACTGCTCAGTCCAGTGCTCTGCATATAGTAAACACTCAATATATACCACTGATGGATTGATTGGCACATAGTAAGGACTCAGCAAATATCATAAAAAAATAAAAAAGAAAGTCGGGTTTTTTGCCACCCTGGCTCCTCTCCTGGGACAGATAAAGTTTTGGGTGCAGCCCACTGAAAATGGGAAAATGGGCAAATCGTGGAACAGACTAATGGCCAGAGCCTGGGCCTGATAGTCAAAGAATCTGACAGTAAGCTTTTTGAGGGCAGGGATCATGTTTCCCAACTCTACCATACTCTGTATTGCAGTATACCAAGCAGCATGGTTCAGTGGAAAGAGCACGGGCTTTGGAGTCAGAGGTTTGAATCCCAACTCCGCCACGTCTGCTGTGTGACCTTGGGAAAGTCACTTAACTTCTCTGAGGTTCAGTTACCTTATCTGTAAAATGGGGAGTAAGACTGTGAGCCCTACGTGGGACAGCTTGATCACCTTGTATCCCACCCCCAGCGTTTAGAACAGTGCTCTGCACATAGTAAGCGCTTAACAAATGCTATCATTATTATTACATTCTGCCAAGCACTGTAGTAAGCGCTCTGCACAGGTATGCTCTCAACAAATACCACTGATTGATTTTCTCAGCCTTGCCACAGGCCTGATGTATGAGCTTGAGCCAGACACTTAACCTTTCTGGGCCTCAATTTCCTCATCTGGAAAAGTGGCATTAATAATAATACTTATAAAAAATAATGTCTGTGATATTTTTAAGGGCTTACTATGATCCAAGGACTGCACAGAGTACTGGGTAGATCCAATGTGATCAGAACAGAATCAATCCCTGTCCCAAATGGGGCTCATAGGTTAAGGTGGAGGGGAGAACAGTTATGTAATCCCCATTTTACAGATGAGGAAACTGAGGCCCAAGGAAGTTAGGTGTCTTACCCCAGTCTTACAACAGGCAAGTGTCTGAGCCGGGATTATAAACCAGATCTTCTGACCCCCAGGCATTTGTCTGCCTACTTCCCAGGACTGCTGTGTGTGGCCTAGTGGGCTGGGAGTCAGCTGAACCTGGGTTTTTAGTGGTTAAAGGGCTATCCTGAAGGTCAGGATGGTTTTTTGGGTTTCACAAGACCTAAGTGGGTCATTGGGGCCCACCAAGGGTAAAAGGTCACTGGGGCCTCCAGAGGCTCAGGTGGGTTTTTGTGTCCCTCTAGGAGGGGGAGGTGAGCCGGATTGTCCCAGTTTGCAGTGGAAAGGAGACAGAGCATGGCCTGCCCGGGGCTTTGGTGAGTAGGGGGCTTTGGCTACTTCACCTTCCCCCTCCCTCTTTTAGAGGGTTCTGGGATTGGGCTTGCTGGAATTGTTGATGCCTATTGTATTGGTGATGAGGATGACAATGACAATAATGATGATGTGGGGTTATCGGGGTTGAGCAGGTGGGGTGGAGAGGAAGTTGGAGGAGGTGTTCATTACACCATTTCAGAAATGACTTAAATGTTCATTTTGTTGAACTGTGTGGGGATGACGATTGTGGGGGCAAGAGAGAGGTGCTTGATGTTGATGGTTTGTGGCGCTGCTAATGCCATGTATACATTGTTTACTGTCGGGGTGTGGGGCAGTAGGGAAACTGGGGAGGAGTTGGGGTGGTGATGATTATTTTGGGGTTTCTGATGATGTTTCCAGGATATTGCTGCTGGTCTGCGGTGGGGTCGTCGGCGGAAGCGGGTGGCCAGAGGCTGAAATCTGCCCTTGCTTTTTCAGGCCGGGGGTGGAGAGCATATGCAAGAGGAGAGGGCATGAAGGAAGACTTTGGGATCAGATGGGTTTGGGAAGGCCGGGACTGGGTTGGGGGTGACTGCTGGACCTGGGATTGAGGGTCCTGGGAGGCTGGGATAGATGACACCTTATGCACGGGGGTATGTAGCTTGGCTTGGTGGAAAGAACCCGGGCTTTGGAGTCGTAGGGTATGGGCTCAAATCCAGGCTCCGCCAATTTTCAGCTGTGTGACTTTGGGCAAGTCACTTCACTTCTCTGGGCCTCAGGTACCTCATCTGTAAAATGGGGATGAAGTCTGTGAGCCCCCCATGGGACGGCCTGATTACCTCGTAATCTCCCTAGCGCTTAGAGCAGTGCTTTGCACAGAGTAAGCGCTTAATGAATACCATTATAAAAAAATAATAATAACATGACTTGGTGCATGCTCAGTGTCTGTCGGTGTCAGTGGGTCTGTCCATTCTGGGTCTCTCCTGTTCCCACTAGATTGAGGGCCAGGACGGTGTTCTCTCCATCCCCCTAGACCTCACCACGGCAATCGGTGCCCAGTTGGTACTGGCCATGGTAGGCGAGGGGCCGCTCCTGCTGTAGCTGCAGCGTTCATCCCAGTGCTTCTACCCCTGTAGGGCTGAGGGCGAGGATCCGGTGTGTTTGGGCAGGGACTGTGTCTCTTCTTCAGTGGGCTGCCTCCTGCTTGATCTCTCTTCTTAAACGTTTCTCTTCCTGCTAGCTATAAGCAATTATAACAATCAATGGTATTTACCAAGCGCTTGTTGAATACAGATCACTGTCCTATATCACATTGCCAACTTCTTAAAAGCAGTGATGGTGTGTCTTGTCTGTGTTGAACCGCTCCCAGTGACTAGCAGGCAAAAATGCCCTTAATATGTGCTCACTAGGATTCTATGCCCAGTAAATGACAGACAGTAGGTCGGTCGGTCATTCATTCATTCATTCACTCATGCATTCATTTATTGAGCATTTACTGTATGAAGAGTACTGTACTACACTCTTGGAAAGTACAATTCAGCAACAAATATTCATTCAATCAAATTTATTGAGCGCTTATTGTGTGCAGAGAACTGTACTAAGCGCTTGGGAAGTACAAATCGACATCATATAGAAACGGTCCCTACCCAACAATGGGTTCACAGTCCAGGAGGGGGAGACGGACAATAAAACAAAACATGTAGACAGATGTCAAAATCGTCATAATAAATATAATTTCACGATACTCCAATAACCACCTTGCCCCAGCTGACTGCCGTTAAACACGTCTTTGCGATTTTGTCAGCGGTAGGGAACCAACAAAATGTAAACGTAGATTCTTTCCTTCCAGAAAGATGAAATTCCTTCAATAGGCTCACAGTCTAGACGGGGGGAGGCAGACATCAAAACAAGTAAACAGGCATCAATAACATCAATATAAATTGATAGAATTACTCATATATATACCTCATCAATAAAATGAATGTAATTATAAATATGTACATATATAGACACAAGTGTTGTGGGGTGGGGAGGGGGTAGAGCAGAGGGAGTGAGTGGGGGCGATTGGGGAGGGGAGGGGGAGCAGAGGAAAAGGGGGTGCTCAGTCTGGGAAGGCCTTCTGGAGCTTTCAGTAGGGCTTTGAAGGGAGAAGTGTGCTAGTTTGACGGATTTGAGGAGGTAAGGCTTTCCAGACGAGAGGGAGGATGTGGGCCCGGGGTTGACAGCGGGACAGGCTGGGCTATGGAAGGCAAGAAGGGAGGTGGGGTTGGGGGGACAAGGTAATGGAGAGCTTTGAAGCCAATAGTGAGGAGTCTTTGCTTGATATGGAGGTTGATAGGCGACCACTGGAGAATTTTGTGGAGGGGAGTGACATGCCCAGAATGTTTACATAGAAAGATAATCAGGGCAGCAGAACGAACTATAGACTGGAGTTGGGAGAGACAGGAGGCTGGGACATCCACAGGGCCTGTCCAACCCAGTGAGGCCTCTCAGTGGCCTGTCTAATATTGTGAGCCCCTCGACGGTAAGGTCACCTTGAGAGTAGGCCTGTCTGATGTTTTAAGCCTCTGCTCTGGAGACAGGGCCACAGGGACTTTGTGACATTCTGACATTGTGAGCCTCCCACGGCAGCGTCTCTGCAAAGGTGAGCCTGTCTGACTTTGTGAGCCCCCTGAGGGAAGGACCCGGGTACCAGGGAGAGAGAGAAAAATATGGGTGCATGGAAAAGGGGCTAGCTTCATGCCATGAACCGCAGATTTGAGTCTTCAAATCTCAAGGCACCGGGAAGAACAATACAAATATGGGTGCTGGTAAAAAGGGACTGACTTCATGCCCTGAAGTCCAGATTTGACATTTGAGTCTTCATGGCCTGGGAGCCAGGAAGGACACTAAAAGTTTGGGTGCCAGCAAAAGAGGGGCTAGCTTCAAGCCACAAACCGCAGAGGCCCAGGGCCTGAGAGTAATCACATGGGTGCTGGCCAAAGAAAGTGCGGGGAGTGGGGGAACTGGCTATATGCCATGAACCCAGGGAACAGGGAGAGAAAAAAACATGGATGCTGGCAAAAGGGAGACTGGCTTCATGCCATGAATCCTAGATTTGAATCTTCCCATCTGAGTCTTCGTGGTGCAGGCAGCAGAAACATTAATAAAAATATGGGTGCCAGCTAACGGGGATTGGCTTCATGGTGATGATGATATTTATTAACTGCTTACTACGTGTCAAGCACCGTTCTAAGCACTGGGGTAGATAACATCTAATCAGGTTAGATCTAGTCCCTGTCTCCCAGTATTAATTCCTATTTTACGGATGAGGTGACTGAGGCACAGAGAAGTTAAATGTCTGCTGTGTGACCTTGGACAAGTCCAGGTGTGGAGGTAGGATTAGAACCCAGATCGTTCTGACTCCCAGGCCCATGCTCTGTCCACTAGACCATGCTGCTTCATGCTACGAACCCGAAATCCAAGTCTTCCTTTTTGGATATGCTTGTCCCGAGTACTGGGAAGAACCATAAAAGTAGGGGTGCTGGAAAAAGGAGAGACTTGGCTTCATGCCATGAGCCCCAGATTTGAATCTTCCCAGAGAGATCTTCATAGCCTAAGCACCAGGAGGAAAAATAAAATGGGGGCAGGCGAAAGGAGGCTTGGTTTCATACCAAGAGTTCCAGCTTTTCGTTTTCCTATTTGGGTCTTCATGGGCCAGGTCCTGGGAAAAGCGATTAAAAATATTTGTTCTGGCAAAAGGGAGGTTGGCTGCACGCTACTAACCAAAGAGTCTAGTCTTCCCATTTGGGTCTTCATGGCTTAGGTGCCGGGAAGAAGAATAACATGAGTACTATAAAAAGAGGCCTGGCTTCGTGTCCTGAACCCTAGATCTGAGTTGTCCCACTTGGGCCTTCACGGCTCACACACCATGATGAAGAATGATAAACATGGGTGTCGGGAATCGCGGGTCTGGCTTCGTGCCGTGAACCCTCGATTTTAGTCTTCCCACTTGGGGTTTCCTGGCCCAAGTGCCGGGAGGAACCGTAAAAGTGTGGGTGCTGGCAAAAGGGTGGTTGCCTTCCTGCCATGATCCTCAAGGCTGACTCCCTTTGGGGGTCAACATGACCCAAGTAGTATAGAGAAGGATAAAAGGAAAAGGTGCCAGCAAACTAAGCCTGGCTTCATACCATGAACTGCAGATTTGAGTCTTCGCTTTAGGGGCTTCATGGCTCAGGTATCAGGGAAAGAGTTAAAAATAGGGGGGCAGGCTTCATTCATTCATTGACATTTATTGAGCGCTTACTATGTGCAGAGCACTGTACTAAGCGCTTGGGAAGTACAAGCTGGCAACATATAGTACAAATTGGCAACATGCTGGGGCACATACACGTAAATCAGGTTGGACAAAGTCCCTGACCCAAAGCGGGGCTCACAGTCTTAATCCCAGTTTTACAGATGAGGTAATTGAAGCCCAGAGAAGGTAAGTGACTTGCCCAAAGTCACGCAGCTGGCAGGTGGCAGAGCCGGGGTTTGAACCGACCATCTCTGACTCCCAAGCCCGTGCTCTTTCCACTAAGCCACACTACTTCTCGAGGGTTGGCCTCTGCTGCTAGATTGTAAACTCCTCGAGGGCAGGTGGTCATCTGTGCTCACTATTGTGACCCACGGGCAATATGTCGGCAAATGTTACCGATGGATTTCTTTCTATCATTCATTCATCCATTCATTCAATTCACTCCATCGTATTTATCGAGCGCTCACTGTGTGCAAAGCACTGTACTAAGCTCTTGGGAGAGTATAGTATAAAAACAGACACATTTCTGCCCACAACGAGCTCACAGTCTAGGCCAAATTGCTTTTCGCGTAAGGAAACACAAAGCTTGCAATCCCGGTGACTTGCCAAATTAGGGTTTGAAAATGACCCCAAGAAGCTCCCCCGAATGTTTACCATCCTTTGCCCTTCCAGGAGGACGGTTTCTGATTCTGGAAATAAAAGTGATTCAAGCAGCCCAGTTCTGTTGCAAGACGGGTCTTCAGCTTAGTCTACGTTCCAGTGCTTAGTTGAGTGCTTGGCACAGGTAAGCACTTAAAATTCCAGTCATCATCTCGTTTATAAGACAGGGTTCCATGTTCGTGCACGTGTGGGAGCAACTGATGGCTGAAGGAATTTCGTCTTTCAGGAAGGAAAGCATCTACGTTTACATTTTGTTGGTTCACCTACTGCTGGCAAAATCCCAAAGAGGTGCTAGACGGCTGTCAGTTGGGGCAAGGTTCTTATTGGAGTATCGTGAAAGCAGCAGAAACCGCACTCTCGGGAAATACCGGGGTGACTGGTCAAGCATGGCAAGACCAAAACTGGGATCGGGAAGGGCTGGGATTCAAAGGTACCTGTTTTGAAAGCACAGAGCTCCTGGGAGCTCCAGAGTGGGAAGCAGTATGGTTATTAATAATGCTAATGGTAATAATAGTAATGATAGTGGTATTTGTTAAGAGCTTACTATTTGCCAGGCACTGTACTAAGCGCTGGGATAGATACAAGCAAATTGGGTTGGACACAGTCTCTGTCCCACACGAGGCTCATGGTCTTAATCCCCATTTTACAAGAGGTAACTGGCACAGTTAAGCTAAGTTACTTGCCTGAAGTCACACAACAGGAAAGTATTGGAGCTGAAATTAGAACCCAGGTCCTTCTGACTCCCAGGCTCATGCTCTATCTAATAATAATAATTGTGATATTTGTTATAGAAGCATAATTTTCAAGGTCCTGCTTTTGTCCACCTTTCTCCCCCGCCCCTGCCTAAGGTCCACTTGACCACTTTGGGTTTGCCTGATGGGTTGCCCTAGAACCAAACAAGCCCCTGGCCCTACTTACCACCTTAACAAAGGAGGTCAAGGAGTAAACAGGAAATGCCACAGGAGCTTACTGCTTTCTGTCCTAAAGTACTTCTCTTACTGGATTGTTCTGATCGTTATGAATGCTGTACTAATGCTATATGAAGAAGGTCTGTATTGCTTGAAGTTGAGCTGGCATTGACTAGCAGCGGAATCTCTGATGCTCAACACCTCTCCTAACTAGTGTTGGATGAAGCGCTAATAGTAATAAAATCTGCCTCTGACATATCTTTTTCTGAACACAATGCAGAGTCTGTAAAGTTTTTCATCCACATTAAGTGCTTGCTTTATACCACTCATTCATTCATTCATTCAATCGTATTTATTGAGCGCTTACTGTGTGCAGAGCACTGTACCACTGTAAGAAACATTTTACAGATAAGGTACCTGAGGCCCAGAGAAGTGAAGTTGCTTACCCAAGGTCATACAGCAGACAAGTGGCAGGGCTGGGATTAGAACCCAGGCCCTCTCATCTCATGAAATCTCTCGCTCCATCCCTTCTCCCCTCCTTAACTTCCATCTTCAACCGCTCACTCTCCACTGGTTCCTTCCCCTCTGCCTTCAAACATGCCCATGTCTCTCCCATCCTAAAAAAAGCCTCTCTTGACCCCACCTCACCTTCTAGTTATCGCCCCATATCCCTCCTACCATTCCTTTCCAAACTCCCTGAACGAGTTGTTTACACGCGCTGCCTCGAATTCCTCAACACCAACTCTCTCCTCGACCCCTTCCAGTCTGCTACATTCCACGGAAGGTGCCCTCTCAAACGTCACCAATGACCTCCTGCTTGCCAAATCCAACGGCTCAGACTCTATCCTAATCCTCCTCGACCTCTCAGCTGTGTCTTCGACACTGTGGACCACCCCCTTCTCCTCAACACACTATCCAACCTTGGCTTCACAGACTCCGTCCTCTCCTGGTTCTCCTCTTATCTCTCCAGTAGTTCATTCTCAGTCTCTTTTGCATGCTCCTTCTCCCCCTCCCATCCCCTTACTGTGGGGGTTCCCCAAGGTTCAGTGCTTGGTCCCCTTCTGTTCCCGATCTACACTCACTCCCTTGGTGACCTCATTCGTTCCCATGGCTTTAACTATCATCTCTACGCTGAAGATACCCAGATCTACATCTCTGTCCCTGCTCTCTCCCCCTCTCTTCAGGCTTGCATCTCCTCCTACCTTCAGGACATCTCCATCTGGATGTCTGCCCGCCACCTAAATCTCAACATGTCCAAGACTGAACTCCTTGTCTTCCCTCCCAAACCTTGACCTCTCCCTGACTTTCCCATCTCTGTTGACGGCACTACCTTCCTTCCCGTCTCACAAGCCCGCAACCTTGGTGTTATCCTCGACTCCGCTCTCTCATTCACCCCTCACATCCAAGCCGTCAACAAAACCTGCCGGTTTCAGCTCCGCAGCATTGCCAAGATCCGCCCTTTCCTCTCCATGCAAACCGCTACCCTGCTTGTTCAAGCTCTCATCCTATCCCGTCTGGACTACTGCATCAGCCTTCTCTCTGATCTCCCATCCTCGAGTCTCTCCCCACTTGAATCCATACTTCATGCTGCTGCCCGGATTGTCTTTGTCCAGAAACGCTCTGGGCATGTTTCTTCCCTCCTCAAAAATCTCCAGTGGCTACCAATCAATCTGCGCATCAGGGAGAAACTCCTCACCCTGGGCTTCAAGGCTCTCCATCACCTCGCCCCCTCCTACCGCACCTCCCTTCTCTCCTTCTACAGCCCAGCCTGCACCCTCTGCTCCTCTGCCGCTAATCTCCTCACCGTACCTCGTTCTCGCCTGTCCCGCCATCGACCCCCGGCCCAGGTCATCCCCTGGGCCTGGAATGCCCTACCTCTGCTCATCCACCATGCTAGCTCTCTTCCTCCCTTCAAGGCCCTACTGAGAGCTCATCTCCTCCAGGAGGCCTTCCAAAACCGAGCCCCTTCCTTCCTCTCCCCCTCGTCATCCCCCCATCTTACCTCCTTCCCTTCACAGCACCTGTATATATGTATATATGTTTGTACATATTTATTACTTTATTTATTTATTTTACTTGTACATACCTATTCAATTCATTTTATTTTGTTAGTATGCTTGGTTTTGTTCTCTGTCTCCCCCTTCTAGACTGTGAGCCCACTGTTGGGTAGGGATTGTTTCTATATGTTGCCAACTTGTACTTCCCAAGTGCTTAGTACAGTGCTCTGCACACAGTTAGCGCTCAATAAATACGATTGATTGATTGATTGATTCTGACTCCAAGGTCTTTTCTGTCTTTTAGGCCATGCTGCGTCCTCTAAAGAGTTAAAAAAGAAGTCAACTCACTGGCAGTCAGGAGACCTGGGTTCAAATACCACTCTGACCCTTGCCCACTGTTGTGACCTTGGGAACGTCAGTTGGATGGACCTCACTTTTCTCATCTGTAAAATGGGGAAAACCTCCCTCAAACCGTGAGCCCTATGAGAAACAGGGACTGTGTCCAATGTACACAAAGCACATAGTAAGTGCTTTAACAAATACCACTCATGTGCCCTACCTGGGTGGGGAGGGACTGGGCAGAAGACGCCATACATATGAAAATGTATAGGAAAGGCAAAGGCATCGGCATTCAAGCAGCAGCTGGCCTGCAAGGACACTAATTACCCTGACCAGAGGGTCCAAGGCTTTTGATCTTGGTGGCAGGATCCTACTGACTAAAGGTTTCCATCCTGACTGGCTCACCAGCAGAGTCTGTGGCAGGGCCTGAAACACCAACAGCTCACCAGGTTTTGTGCTTCTCTTGTCTCAGCTGAGTCGTGAGCACTGGGAATGGGTGTTAGGAGGAGGGGCAGCAGCAGTAGTTTTTTTCTTAAATGGCACTTGGCATTTTTTAAATGGCATTTAATGGCATTAATGCTTACTGTATGCAAGGCACTGTACAAAGTGCTGTGTAAGATACCAGCTAATCAGGTTTGACACAATCCCTGACCCACATGGGGCTCACAGTCTTAATTCCCATTTTACAGACGAGGGGATTGGGGCACAGAAAAGTGAAGTGACTTGTCCAAGGTAACACAGCAGACCAGTGTATGCCAAGTGATGCCGGCCAAAAACACCGGAGTCGCGTGGGGGAATAAAGAATTACTCAGAGGATCGTTTTCCCAAGCAAGCTTTTATTATTCCGTCCAATTTACCTCCCAGAATGAATTTAGGTCTTTTGGGTGTAACGCACGCAGCGGGCCCCTCTCCTTAGGGGAGTCGAGAACCCTGAGCACTCATCCGGAGTTGCTTATAAACCGTATCCGAGATTGTGGCGTTGACGGATTGGCTCTATCCTTCTAGCGTCACGTTGCTGGGCAGATTGTCGAAGGGGGGAAGGGGTGCTTGTCAGTCTCACTTCCTCCCCTCAGTTCCCGCCTCACCAGCACCGTCCTAAACGGTGGGTTAGATACAAGATAACAGATCGGACACAGTCCCATTCCCAGATAGGGCTCACACTCTTAATCCCCATTTTACAGATGAAGTAACTGAGACTCAGAGAAGTGAAGTAAATTGCCTAAGGTCACACTGCAGACATGCGGTGGAGTTAATAATAGTAATGATAATAATGATGGTATTTGTTAAGTGCTCACTATGTGCCAAACAGTGTTCTACGCTCTGAGGTACATACAAGGGCATCAGGTCATCATCCCATGTGGGGCTCACAGTGGACCCAAGAGAACCCAAGGTGGGGATACAGATAGGGAAGCAGCGTGGCTAAGCGGAAATAGCCCCGGCTTTGGAGTCAGAGGTCAGGGGTTCAAATCCTGGCTCTGCCAATTATCAGCTGTGTGACTTTGGGCAAGTCACTTCACTTCCCTGTGCCTCAGTGACCTCATCTGTAAAATGGGGATGAAGACTGTGAGCCCCCCGTGGGACAACCTGATCGCCTTGTAATCTCCCCAGCGCTTAGAACAATGCTTTGCACATAGTGAGCATTTCATAAATGCCATCATCATTATTATTATTGTTATAGGAAAAATAACTCGGAGACATGAGTTCAGTTACAGCAGTAAAGGAGGAAGGTGGCTACCTGCCCGTTCACCTCCCGACAGAGGTACGAGTGACAGTTGGGTAGGGACCGTCCCTAAACGTAGCCGACTTGTACTTCTCAAGCGCTTAGTACAGTGCTCTTCACACAATAAGCGCTCAATAAATACGATTGAATGAATGAATGAATGACACTCAGCCCCGAGTTCCATTCTTACAGTGTCTTCTATTGAGTTACAGCAACGCGGGAGCGAACAATGGGAATTTAAGAGAAAAAATGAGGACCGACAGGTTGGTCGTGAATTTTCATTGATCTCATCACAGCCTTGAGTTACTTGTTATCAGCCCTACAACCTTGTATAGACAGGTGTTGTTTGTTTACTGGACTTGAGGACATTCTGTTGTTGAGCCTTATATAAAATACAAAAAAAAGGAGTTGCGTGGGGAGCGTGGGAAGGTGCTGAGACAGGGAGTATGTGCACACAAACCGTACCCAACGGCTCAAAGCCAAACAGACTCAACAACAGGAGATAAAGGGACCAGGGCAAGAAAAACAAGCTTGCACCTGCAAGGCTCGGAGGCAACCTCAAGGCCATATCCGCAGCCAGCGATGGTTGGCAACGGGTGGCTGGGGGCGAGCCAGAGCAAACGCTTCGTGATGGACAGAGCTGTTGCTAGGCTAGTGGCTGGAGGGTGGCGAGTGAGTGTGCTACATGGCCTGAGAAAACCCTGCCCCCGGGCAACGGGGGGTATAAGAGACGAACAAGACAAGGGGGGGCATATAGGCGCTCTCTCACCCTCCATCTCTCTCTCTCTCTCTCGTTCTCTCTCTCTCTTTATTAACTATGTAATCGCTGATAGCAAATAAACGGCAACCAAGCTTTGGACCTCTGGCTGACTCTTCCTGGTGTGAACGCGCGGCCTGCGTCCGGAGACGTCCGAAGACCCGGAGAGGGTAAGAACCCGAGAGTTGCCCCCGAAACCGCGGGGAGCAACGACTGGCGCCCAACGTGGGGCACGGGTACCCCCATAGGGGAAGACCAGGGAGAGTGCCCCGTAGGCCAGGTAAAGGTCAGGCGGGAAGATGGGGACGGTACGATCGCTGCCCATATATAAGCCAGAAGATAAGGAATTGTACACCCGGCACTGTTACAAGATATTGAAAAGTAAAGGGGTAAAGATTGAGCTGAAAACAATAAGGGAATTTATAGGGAAGGTAACTATGACCTCCCCGTGGATACTTGATTCCGGGATCACGGAGGAGCGATGGGACGTTATTGGGGAACAGATGACGGCCTATGAAGACTCCCACCCAGGGGAGCTAAAGGACGTGGACTTTCTTATACACGGTATCCTCCGTGCGGCCTTTCAAGGGCCAGAGAGACTCGTTCGTAAGTTTGACGCGACCTGCCAAACTGACAAGGAGGAAGCGGGGCAGGAAGGGGAGAACAGCCGACAACCTGAGGAGACTGGTCAGGCCGAGGCAGAGACACCCCCCCCCCCCCACGGGCCCCGAGTTAGCACCGCATCTATCCTGATCTCGGGCCTTACACCCAGAGTGAAATGCCCAACGCCGAGCGGGAAAGAGGAGGTCAGGCTACACAGACGGAGGTTGAGAGTGAGATAGGGGATACGCGGGAACAGTTCAGGCAGATGGATGTGGGAAGCACGAAATCGATCGTTAAAAGCGGGGAGGGGATGAGAGCGGTTTCAGCCCTACAGCGGGCTCTGGAAAAGGCGACGGCGAGGGGAGAGGACGTCACGGGATGGGAGGTATTCCCCGTGATAGAAAGACCAGACGGGGGACGAGGTTTCGCCCCGATACCTTGGGTGAAACTCAAAGAGTTGAAGGCGGCGTGTGCCGCCTACGGTCCCAGCTCACCTTATGTGAGCCAGCTCCTGGACACTATGTCCCTGGAAAGCGTTTTGATCCCGAATGATTGGAAATCCCTTGACCGCGGGTGTTTGGATCCCGGACAGGGCCTTATATGGATGTCTGAGTTTACCACCGCTGCGAAAGAAATGATATGCAGACGGGGTTTCCCGAACCCCGCCGAGGCTTTTGCAGCTATGACCGGGACGGGACAATTCGAGACTGCTGAGACGCAGGTCAACTACGATCCCGAGATGTATATGGTGATTGCCAGGGTTGCCCTAACTGCCTGGCAAAAGGTTCCCGAGAAAGGGGACCATCGCTCCCCCTTAACGCAGATCAGATAGCGCCCGGACGAGGCGATTCAAGATTTCGTTTCACGCATGCAGTCCGCGGTCACCTGTATTATAGGGGATCGGGACTTCGCCGAAATTGTACTGAAGCAGATGATCCGAGAGAACGCGAATAGTGCCTGCAGGAAAGCATTGGCAGGGCTGCCCAGAGAGGCCACATTAGGAGACATCCTGCAAAGATGCGAAGGGGTTGGAGGAGAAGAGTACAAGGCTCAGATGCTTGCGGGGGCAATAATGAAAGGGTTATCGGGAGTCGGGGAAAGGGGGCGACAGTGCTTTCGGTGCGGACGGATGGGACACCTGATGGCTCAATGCCGAGCTCAGGACAAAAGTGGCCCCCCAGCACAGCCGAGAAAGGGTGTGACCTGCTTTGAATGCGGGAAGGACGGGCATTATGCGAAACAATGCCGCTCGAGGCGGAGACCCCGAACGGCGTCGGGAAACGGGTGGAGGGGCCCCGCGCGGGCCCCGAATCACGCGTTCCCCGTGTCAGCCGCGGGAGAGAGCCCGAAAAGGGTTTCTCTCATTGAGGAGTACCAGACGCTTCGGTCCCGGGAGCCACTTGGACTGAAGTCCGATGCCTGGTCCCAGTGGGAATCCGACCAGGGGACACTGTAAACGTCCCAATACAGCCCCTCCCCTGGAGGGCCCTAGTGGTGGGGCTTCAGACAAGAGTGGCGGGGGTCGTTCATTCGTCCGAACGGGGGGAAGGGCCCGGGAAGATCCCCCTCACCAATCATCATCCGTATGGTATATACCTGGGATCGGGAACGGTCATTGCTCGCGCTACGCCCCTTGACCCCCCGCCCCTTGATCCCCCGCCCCCATCCATTGGAATAATACAAGAAATAACCCTTGATAAACCCTGGCGGACCCTCTTAGTTGAGGGAAAGCCCCTTAAAGGGCTCCTGGACACCAGGGCCGACGGCTCCGTTATTCAGGATTGCTGCTGGGCAGCGGAGTGGCCACTAGCAAACCACTCGATGGGGGTGCAAGGCGTGGGGGGACTGCAAGACGCAAGAGAGGCGGGCCGTTCGTTGATTTGGTCATGCCGGGGACGGCAAGGTGCGTTCGTCCCACTGTGCGTTCAAGGGCTCCGTATGAATTTGTGGGGTAGAGATGTGCTGCAGGGGCTGGGTGCCCACCTTATAGATGAAGCTGATCCTTTTTAGGTGGGGCCACTGGGTTCCGGGTCTTGTCAACACCCCCACTGGTATGGCTTCCACACCCACCGGTATGGGTGGACCAGTGGCCCCTGACCAAGGACAAGCTGCAGGCGCTGAGGGAACTAGTTGCGCACCAGTTTGCACAGGGGCACCTGGAGGAATCGTTCAGCCCCTGGAACGCCCCCGTATTCGTTATAAAAAAGAAAGCCGCGGGGAAGTGGCGCTTCCTCGTGGATTTAAGAAAGATCAATGCGCTCATTGTGCCAATGGGACCCCTACAACCCGGATTGCCCTCCCCTAACATGATTCCAAAAGATCACCAGATCCGGGTCATAGACATTAAGGACTGCTTTTACAGCATCCCGTTACACCCTGACGACAGGGTGAAGTTCGCTTTTACTGTCCCGAGCCCGAATTTCGCGGAGCCAGCACTCCGGTACCAGTGGAAGGTGCTGCCACAGGGCATGTCTTGTAGTCCCACCATATGCCAGTGGTTCGTGGGGCAGATACTCGCCCCCTTCCGCAAGGAATACCCGGGGGCGACGATCGTCCATTACATGGACGACATCCTTCTGGGTATGCCAGACCAAGGGCAAGTACAGACGCTCACCCGGCGAGTGGTGACAGCCCTCGCAGCCCAGGGTTTATTCGTAGCACCTGAGAAGGTACAAGAATCAGCCCCGTACACGTACCTTGGGTTTGACGTCACCGAGACCCGGGTGACTCAAAGACCACCCCAAATTGACCCCCGAAAATACGTCACGTTAAACGATATGCAGGGTTTGGTAGGGAAGATTCAATGGATGTGCGCGACAACGCCCATCCCCTCCGCCCTCATGCAACCCCTGTACGATCTCCTAAAAGGAGACCCCAATCTTAAATCGCACCGCGAATGGACGGAGTCCGCGAAAAGTGCACTCCGAGAAATCACACAGCGGTTGGCGGGTAGCCATACTTGTCGAGCTGAACCCCACCTCCCCATGGAGGTCACGATATTTCGGGAGGGTAGCCTTTTCGCGGCTGTACACCATGGGGCCGAGATTCTCGAATGGTGTTATCCTCGAAACCCCTCCCATGTTCTCCCAAAGGAGACTGAGCTTCTCGGTCGCTTTTGCCAGAATGCCATACAGAGGGTAGTGGCGCTTTCGGCCACTTACCCTATAGTCCATGTCGGGATAACCATGGGAGACCTTGAGGCGATAGCCAGGGACAGCTTCCTGTGGGCCCTGCTCCTACAGCAGGCCACCTTTACGGAACGCTCCCCGTTGACTCTTAGCCACTTATACGAGGGATCGGACATTCTGACCCCTCGGGTGATCTCCGATACTCCGGTCGGAGGAGACAATGTCTTTACAGAAGCCACCAAGGAACACCGGGCGGCAGTTTTCAATCAGACCACCGGTGCCTTGTCGGTGCTCGACACACCATACGGCTCGACTCAGCGAAATGAACTTTTCGCTATCATATGGGCAATGACTAACTACCCCCAGGCGATCAACATTATCTAGGATAGCCTGTATGCCGTTAATCTTGCCCGGCGAATCGAAACCTCCATACTTTTCGACCGGCACTCGAAGATTGGGAACATGATCTCTTGGCTTCAGGTTGCCGTAGCGGCTAGGGAATGTAAGGTGTACCTCATGCACGTCCGTTCCCACACGGACGGACAAGGGCCGATCTTTGAAGGCAACCGCACTGTGGATGCCAGCCTACACCCCACAGGGCCGTCACTAATGGGGCTGGATGCCGCGGATGCGGCGCATAGGGAGTTCCATCTCCCGGCTACCTCGCTCCGCCGGCTGTATGGGGTCACTAGAGAGGAAGCCCGGTCTATTGTCCGGCGCTGTACTCGCTGTCTTCCGTTCACCCCACCGCCGGCAGGGTCGACGGGTGTGAACCCCCGAGGGCTCACGCCGAACGAGCTGCGGCAAATGGATGTCACCCATTGGGGGACCTCCACGATTCATATGACCATTGATACCTTCTCCGGATTCATGCTGGCGACACGCCAAGCCGGAGAAGCCGCAAAACATGTGCAAAACCATTTGTACCATTGCTTTGCCACTATAGGCACACCCCAGGAGATAAAGACCGATAATGGCCCCTGTTATGTCTCCAAAGCCGTGTCCCTCTTTTTCTCCTCCTTTGGCATCTCCCATATTACCAGGATACCTTACAACCCCAACGGTCAAGGCATAGTGGAGAGGGCAAACAGGACGCTGAAAACTCTCCTGCAAAATCAGGGGGTGGGGAAGCGGGTTACGCAGTGCGCCCTAGACAAGGCAACGTACACCCATAACTTTCTATCCGTCGATCGGGAGACGGGAATCTCCCCCGCCATGCGTCAACTCTGCCACAGGTCCACGACCGTGGAACCCCGGCGCCACCACCCGCACGCACGCACTACGGGGCGAGCGATGTGGCGTACTGTGGAGGGCGATTGGCGCGGTCCTGATCCGGTACTAATTCGGGGTCGAGGGTATGCTTGTATCTCCACAGGTGACGGCCCCGTTTGGATCTCCTCGCGACACCTCCGCCTCGTCGAGGAAGACGATGCCCAGCCGCAGGGGAAGTCCCAGCGCCCTGATTTCCCTCCTCCCCCCCTTCCCCTTCCTCTTCTTCTTCCCGGGGGCGCGGTGGGGAGGGAGGCCGGGACGCGGATTACCTGGACTGCTCTGGTAAATAGCCACCTGAAGGATGTTGAGGAGCTGAGCGGGGTTTGGAGGTGGGCCCTCCTCGCCAATGCGCCTTTGTTACGCATGGTCTCCTGGAAGGAGGACTCCCCCCAACTCTCATTCCAAGGGAACGCGACCAAACTCACGGGCCAGCACCGGGGTCAGCCCCCGGGCACAGACCAGCGTGAGATCCGTATTCGGGGCGCTATCTTGCGCAGCACTGGTCCCCCCATATGCTGGTACACCGGCAATGGGGCTTTCTCGAACCAGCCCGAGGTAACCCGATCTTGCTTGCGGTTGCTAAATTTCACTTATACACTGGAAGTCAACATACCCCAAGGTCAGGGGCACCCCACACACCGAAACCTTACCCTGCTGGGGATCCACGGCACACTTCAGTGCACCCCCAACGGCAAAAAATCCAGCGAGGGAAGCGGGGGGTACTTCGGCCATATCCGAAATGCGAGCTCGCTCCCCGGTCCCGGGAGAATGTGCGCCGAGGGTCGGGGTGGGGTTTGGATGCCTCTAACTGACTGTTCCACGGGCATGTTCCGCTGTATTCCCCATAACGGTAACGGTACCCTCCTACTCTCCTGGGATGACCACATTAGGAACCACACATATACGGAGGCGGCCGCGCCAGGGCTTTATGCGCTACCGTGGGGGACGCACCACCCCGGTCTCTGGAAAGCCTTTACTTCCCTGCGCTTCCCCACCGCGACTGTTAGGGTCGGCTCGTGCGCCTGCCCTGACGGGGCGACGTGCCAGGATTACCCTTTCTCGGTGTATCGTATTATTTTCCGTGAGGGTCTGAACGTTTCCCTGCACTTGCAGGGCAATTGCGCCGACCATGATTATGTCTTTCAAGGGAACGCCCGCATCCCTGCCCCTTTCGCACTTATAGCCTGCCCAAGTACTGACCCCAGCTGGAACCTTACTGCCTCCTGGTCGGCTTATGGCGACTTTTCCTTGTCCACCACGGGTTCCTCACAATGCGTCCTTATGTCTCGGGCGCGACCCATGACCGCGGAGGGTGCGGCAGATTACGCCGTTTGGCTGGTCCGGCGGCCCCGCTACACCCTTATACCCGTTATGTCCGCTGACCCTTGGTTTTCCCAGGCCTCCGACCATCGATGGCACACCCTAGCGACCCGCTTGCGCGGCTTGCGCACCCGCAGGGAATTATTTGAGGCCATGCTGGGTATCGCGAACCTCGCGTTTTCCGCCTTCCAGGAATGGCAAATCCTGAATCTGTACGATCGGACTGGTTTCCTCGCGTCTCAGCTCTCGGCCTTCATGCACTCCACCCAACTGGCGTGGGGGGGTCAGCGTCACCTGGACTCTTCCCTGCAGCAGGAGCTGATCGGCCTTGAGCACGTGATCGAGACGCTCGGCGACGAGGTTCGCCTCCTGTCCCTACGGCAGGCGGTGAAATGCGACTACCGGTATCGGCATGTCTGCGTGCTTCCGCTCCGCTGCAACGCCACCGACTCTTCGTTCCCTGCCTCCTGGGACGGAGTAAAGAAACACATGGAGGGACTTTTCCTGGCCGCCAACGTGACCGGCGAGTTACAGGAACTGTGCCGCCTTATCGACGACCTCAACGCCCAGGCGCTGCGCTTCCCCAAGGCTTGGGACGACCCCGGCCGCGGGGAGGACGCGGTGGAGGAACTTTGGGACTGGATCAAACATGTGACGCCAGGGGGATTGGCCCCTTGGATGGTCTCGATCCTTGCCGCCACTGGGGGGGGTTTGCTTTTGCTCATGTGCCTCCCGCGCCTCCTTCGTCTCTTTTGCTCCATTTTTGCCCGGGTGGTCCGCGAGCTTAAGGTCGAGATGCTCCCATTGCGCGGACGCCCTTAGCGGTCCCCGCCATAACGGGAGGGGGAAACGTGGGGAGCGTGGGAAGGCGCTGAGACAGGGAGTATGTGCTCACAAACCGTACCCAACGGCTCAAAGCCCAACAGACTCAACAACAGGAGATAAAGGGACAAGGGCAAGAAAAACAAGCTTGCACCTGCAAGACTCGGAGGCAACCTCAAGGCAATATACGCAGCCAGCGATGGTTGGCAACGGGTGGCTGGAGGCGAGCCAGAGCAAACGCTTCGTGATGGACAGAGCTGTTGCTAGGCTAGTGGCTGGAGGGTGGCGAGTGAGTGTGCTACATGGCCTGAGAAAACCCTGCCCCCGGGCAACGGGGGGTATAAGAGACGAACATGACAAGGGGGGGCATATAGGCGCTCTCTCTCCCTCCCTCTCTCTCTCTATCTCGTTCTCTCTCTCTCTTTATTAACTATGTAATCGCTGATAGCAAATAAACGGCAACCAAGCTTTGGACCTCTGGCTGACTCTTCCTGGTGTGAACACGCGGCCTGCGTCCGGAGACGTCCGAAGACCCGGAGAGGGTAAGAACCCGAGAGTTGCCCCCGAAACCGCGGGGAGCGAAGGAGGTGCTCTCGGTCTGCACAAAATGGAAGATTACTGTCATAATGCACAAGATACAGTCAGTCATGTCAAGTCCGCTGGCGGACAACAGAAGGGAAACTCAATTATCTTGCAGACTGGAATTGGACGGGAAACTTAACTATCTTGCTCGGACGTCTGAGGAGAACTTGAATTCCCGAGGCGAAACTGAGCAATTTTGCGGAAAAGTCTGAGGAGCACTGGAGTGGATGAGGAGAAACGGATTGTTTTGCAGAGGAGTTTGAGGAGCGGGTAAATTGTCATCCCGGGCGGGACAAAGCCTGGCAGATCGGTTGGAGCCCGAGGGGTAAATCAGCACGGTGTTGGGGGCAGGCGAGGTCGCGGTCCTCCCAGGCTTCTCCTGGTAGCGATTCCCCGGGGCTGCAGACCCCGGGGAATCGGAGCAACAATGGGGAACTCCCGCTGCCTCCCCACCACCACCACCTCCTTCAACAACCGATAGAAGAGGGAAAGAACTGTTCCCCTGGGGCGGAGGAACAAAGAAATGAAAACCATCCAAGACTTGCGCTGAGACACCTTACTGGGGCCTAGGCTAAAGCACCTAAGACTGGAACCAGTGTGACATGATGAGGGGGGCCAGACTCCTTCAAACTCCTCTGACGTGGGACTATCTTCACGAAAGGTGGGGAAGCCCGTCGGATTGGTAGCCGTTTTTTGTGATAATTGTGTGTGTCGGTGAGTGTGTGTCGCGATCCATCCCCCTTTTAATTCGGCTAAACGTGGACTAAAATGTTCCCGCTGTATACAGTGGTAATAATACTAATGACGTTTATTGAGTGCTTATTATGTGCAAAGCCCTGTTCTAAGCGCTGGGGAGGTTACAGGGTGATACCGTTGCCCCACAGAGGGCTCACAGTCTTAATCCCGATTTTACAGATGAGGGAACTGAGGCCCAGAGAAATGGAGTGACTTGCCCAAAATCACACAGCTGACAAGTGGCAGAGGCTCCGGACAGGGTTGTGTGGGGTCCTAGCTGAGCTCAAGTCAGCAGGGGTGTGGGCTGGGAGAGCAGGGGGTAGGGACTGTACTGGAAACTACATTTCATTCGATCAATCTATTTAGCGCTTAATCTGTGCAGAATACTGTACTAAGTGGTTGGAAAGTACAATTCAGCAACAGAGACAGTACCTGCCCACAACGGACTCACAGTCTTAAAGCGGGGAGAGGGACATCAAAACAAGTAAACAGGCATCAATAACATCAATATAAATAAATAGAATTATAGATATAAACACATCTTTAATATAAATAAATAGAATTATAAATATGTACATATTTACACAAGTGCTGTTTGGTGGGGAGGGGGGTAGAGCAAAAGGAGCGAGTCGGGGTGAGGTGAGGGGGAGCTGAAGAAAAGGGGGCTTAATCTGGGAAAGCCTCTTGGAGGAGGTGAGCTCTCTGTAGGGCTTTGAAGGGAGGAAGAGAGCTAGCTTGGCAGATGTGTGGAGGGAGGGCATTCCAGGCCAGGGGATGGACGTGGGCCGGGGGTCGCCGGGGGTCGATGGTAGGACAGGAGAGAACGAGGTCCAGTGAGGAGGTTAGCGGCGGTTCGGGCTGGGCTGGAGAAGGACAGAAGGGAGGTGAGGTAGGAGGGGACAAGGGGATGGAGAGACTTGAAGCCAATGGTGAGGAGTCTTTGCTTGATAAGGAGGTTGATAGGCAACCACTGGAGATTTTTTGAGGAGGGGGTGACATGCCCTGACCTTTTCTGTAGAACGATAATCGGGGGAGAGGAGTGAAATATGGACTGCCCTCCCTCCTCACATCCGCCAGATATAAGCACACTGCCTTCCTTCAAAGCCCTACTGAAAGCTCACCTCCTCCAGGAGGCCTTCCCAGATTGAGCCCCCGTTTACCTCTAGTCCTCCTCCCCTCCCCATCGCCCTGACTCCCTCTCTCTGATCTGCACACTCACCCCACAGCACTTGAGAATATATGTACATATTTATTATTCTATTTTTTTAATGATGTGTATATATCGATAATTCTGTTTATATTGATGCTTTTGATGCCTGTCTGCTTGTTTTGTTTTGTTGTTTGTCTCCCCTCTTCTAGACTGTGAGCCCATTGTTGGGTAGGGATTGTGTCTGTTGCCGAATTGTACTTTCCAAGCGCTTAGTACAGTGTTTAGCACACAGTAAGCACTCAATAAATACGATTGAATGAATTAATAGAAGTGGGGTGAGACAGGAGGTTGGGAGGTCTGAAAGGATGCTGAATCAGTAATCCAGTGGGGGTAGAATGAGTGATGGTACTAACGTGGTGGAGGTTTGGTTTGGAGAGTAAAGGGTGGCTCTTGGCGATGTGTGAAGGTGAGCCTGGCAGGATTTGGTGACGGATGGGTTGTGTGGGGTGAATGAGAGAGTAGAGTCAAGGATGACACCACGGTTACAGGCTTGTGAGACAGGAAGGATGGTTATGCTGTCTACCGTGATGGGAAACTTCCGGAGAGACCAGGATTTTGGAGGGAATAATAATGATGGTGATGACGACGATGATAATGATGGTATTTGTTAAGCACTTACTATGTACCAAGCACTGTCCTAAGCACTGGGGTAGATACAAGATACTCAGGCTGTCCCATGTGGGGCTCACAGTCTTAATCCCCATTTTCCAGATGAGGTAACTGAGGCAGAGAAGTGAAGTGACTTGCCCAAAGTCACACAGCTGATAAGTGGGTCAGCTGGGATTAGAACCCGTGATCTCTGATTCCCTATCCTGGGCTCTAGAGAAAATATGGAGATCTTTCTTGGACCTGTTGAGTCTTAGGTGACAGGAGGACATCTAGGAGGAGATGTGCCAAAGGCAGGAGGAGATGCGACGGAGAGAGAGAGAAAAAAAACTGGTAGGAGATCTAGATTTGGGTATCATCCGCATAGAGATTATAGCTGAAGCCGAGAGAGCGAATGAGTTCTTCAAGGGAGTGAGTGTAGATGGAAAATAGAAGGGGACAAAGAACTGACTCTTACGGGATCCCTACAGTAAGGGGCGGGGAGGAGGAGGAGGAGCCTGCAAAGGAGGCAGAGGCCTGGACGTAGAAGGAGACCAGGGCCAGGAGGCTGAGGGGGACCAGGGCTGGGCGGCAGGGGGGACCAGGGCCAGGAGCAGAGGGGGACCAGGGCTGGCCGGCTGGGGGGACCAGGGCCGGGAGGCAGAGGGTTACCTGGGCTGGGAGATGGGGGATCCCAGCCGGGAGGTAGAGGGGAAGCAGAGCCGGGACAGAGATAGACCAAAGTGCTTGGAAGTAGAAGGAGACAAGGGCTGGGAGGCACAGAGTGACCAGGACCTGAAGGTAGAGGGGGACCAGGACCAGGAGACAGAGGGGTACCTGGGCCATGAGACGGGGACCAGGGTCGGGAGGTAGAGGGGACCCAGAGCCTGGAGGGAGAGAGACCCAAGAGCTTGGAGGTAGGAGTATACAATGGCCGGGAGACATAGAGGGACTGGGGCAATGAGGCAGCGGGTGACCAGAGCAGGGCGGCAGAGGGGGACCAAGGCCAGGCAGCAGAGGGGGACTTGGACCGGAAGGCAGAGGGATCAGGGCAGGGAGGCAGAGGGGTACTTGGGTTGGGAGATGGGGGACCAGGGCCGGGGGGCATTGCGAGACCAGGGCCAGGAGGCAGATGGGTACCTGGGCCGGGATATGGGGTGACCAGGTTCAAAAGGTGGAGGGGACCCAGAGCCGGGACAGAGAGAGACCCAAGGGCCTGGAGGTAGAGGGAGACCAGGGTCAGGAGGCAGAGGGGTACCTGGGCCTGGAGACAGGAGGACCAGGGCCAGGAGGTAGAGGGGTCCCGGGGCTGGGATGGAGAGAGACCCAAGAGCCTGTAGGTAGAAGGAGACCAAGGCAGGGAGGCACAGGGGGACCATGTCCGGAAGGCAGAGTGGGACCAGGGTAGGGCGGCAGAGGTAGAGCAGGACCAGGAGGTAGAGGGCTACCTTTGCCGGGAGACCGTGGAGCAGGGCAAAGAAGCAGAGGGTGATCAGGGCCGGAAGGTGGAGGAGGACTAGGGCAGGGTGGCAGGGGGGACCAGGGCCAGGAGGAAGAGGGGTACCCGAGCCGGGAGATGGGGAACCAGGGCCGAGAGTTAGTGGGGGACTAGGGCTGAGAAGCCAGGGGGACAAGGGCCTGGAGGCAGAAGTGTACCTGGGCGGGGAGACTGGTGGACCAGGGCCGAGAGGTATAGTGGATCTAGGTCCGGCAGGTAGAGGGGAACCAGGGCATTGCTGCCCGGTGGTGGGAGTGGACCATGGCCAGGAGGCAAGAGGTACCAGGGCCGGTAGACAGGGGACCAGGGCCAGGAGGCAGAGGTGGATCAGGGCCAGGAGGCTGAAGAGTACTTGGGCCGGGAGACATGAGGACAAGGGCAGGGAGGCTGTGGGGTACTTGGTCTGGGAGATGGACGACCAGGGCCTGGAGATAGAGGGAGACCAGGGCCGCGAGACAGGGAGGGACCAGGGCCGGGAGGCAGAGGGTGAACCGGGCTGGGAGGCAGAGGGAGGCCAGGGCCAGGAGACAGAGGGGTACCTGGTCCAGCAGACATAGGGACAAGGGCAGGGAGGCAGAGGGGTACTTGGGCTGGGAGACGAGGGACCAGGGCCAGGAGTCATAGGGGTACCAGGGTATGACGGTAGAAAACGGCACAAGGTCCACGAGGTAGAGGGGACTCATGGCAAGGACAGAGAGATAATCAAGGGCCTGGACGTAGAGGGAGACCAGGGCGTGGAGGCATTGAGGGACCAGGGCCGGGAGGCACATAGGGCCCAGGGCCGGGAGGCACAGAGTGACCAGGGTCGGGAGGCAGAAGGGGACCAGGGCAGGGCGGCAGAGGGGGACCAGGGCCTGCCAGGAGACGGAGGGGTACCTGTGCCGGACGCAGAGGGGGCCCAGGGCCCAGACGAAGGGGGGATCAGGGTAGAGAGGTAGAGGGGGAGCAGGGGTGGCCGGCCGATCGGGACTAGGGCGGGTGGGCAAAGGGGTCCCAGGGCCAGGAAGCAGAAGGTACCTGGGCCAGGAGACAGGTGGAGCAGAGCCGGGAGGTAGAAGTGTTCCAGGGCCGGGATGGAGGGAGACCCAAAAACCTGGACGTGGAAGGAGACCTGGCCAGGAGTCAGAGTGGTACTTGGGCCGGGAGACCCGGGGACCCGGGCCGGGAGGCAGAGAGGTACCGGGGCTTGATGATAGGGGTACCAGGGCCAAAAGGCGGGGCGGGGGGGATCAGGGCCCGGAGGCATGGGGGGACCAGGGCCGGGAGGCAGAGGCTTAGCTGGGTCAGGAAACAGCGGGACCATCATCATCATCAATCGTATTCATTGAGCGCTTACTGTATGCAGAGCACTGTACTATGCTCTTGGGAAGTACAAGTTGGCAACATATAGAGACAGTCCCTACCCAACAGTGGGCTCACAGTCTAAAAGTGCCGGGACCAGTGCCGAGATGTAGGGGGGACCAGAGCAGGAATATAGAGGGGGCCCAGGGCCGGGAGGCAGAGGGGGCCAGGGCCGTGAGGCAGAGGGGCCCCAAGTCCAAGAGGCAGAGGGGTAGCTGGGCCAGGAAATAACGGGACCAGTGCCTAGAAGTAGGGGGGAACAGAGCCGGGAGGTAGAGGGGGACCAGGGCCAGGAGGCAGAGGGGTAACTGTGCCCAGAAACAGCGGGACCTGTGCTAAGAAGAATGGGGGGACCAGAACAGGGAGTTAGAGGGGGACCAGGGCCGGGAGGCACATGGGAACCAGGGCCGGGAGGTAGAAGAGGACCAGGTCCAGGAGGCAAAGGTTACCTGGACCAGGAAACAGGGGGACCAGGTCCGGGAGGTAGAGTGGTACGTGGGCCCGGAAATAAAGGTTATTAGGGGCCGGGACGGAGAGAGACACTAGGGCTTGGAGATCTATCTGTTCCTGGGAGACCAGGAACAGGAGGCACAGAGGGTCCAGGGCTGTGTGGCACAGAGGAACCAGGGCCTAGATGCAGAGAGCTACCTGTGCTGGGAGACAGGGGGAGCAGGGCCTGAAGGCAGAGGGGTACCTGGGCCGGGAGACAGGGGGACCACGTCCGAGTGGCAGAGGGGGACAATGGCCAAGAGGCAGAGGGGTACCAGGGCTGAGACGCAGAGGGGGACCAGGGCCGGGAGGTAGAGGGGAACCAGGGCCGGGACAGAGAGAAACTCAAGGGCCTGGAAGTAGAAAGGGACAAGGGCCGAAAGGCACAAAGGGACCAGGGCCGGGAGGCAGAGGGGAACCGCGGCTGGGCGGCATAGGGGATCCAGGGCCGAGAAGCAGGGATGACCAAAGGCCGGGAGGCAGATGGGATCGGGGCCACAAGGCAGAGGAGGACCAGAGCCGGAAGGCAGAGGTTTACCTAGGTCGGGAGACGGGGGACCAGGGCCGGGAGGTAAAGGGGAACCAGCTCCGCGACGGAGAGAGACCCAAGGGCCTGGAAGTAGAAGGAGATAAGGGCCAGAAGGTATAGAGTGACCAGGCCCAGGGGGCATAAGGGGACCTGGGCTGGGCGGCAAAGGGGGACCAGGGCCAGGAGGCAGAGGTGGACCAGGGCCAGGAGGCAGAAGGGAACCAGGGACAAGAAGCGGGGTGACCAGGGCAGGGAGGCATCCTTGTCTTCCCTCCCAAACCTGGCCCTCTCCCTGACTTTCCCATCTCTGTTGACGGCACTACCATCCTTCCCGTCTCACAAGCCCGCAACCTTGGTGTCATCCTCGACTCCGCTCTCTCATTCAGCCCTCACATCCAAGCCGTCACCAAAACCTGCCGGTCTCAGCTCCGCAACATTGCCAAGATCCGCCCTTTCCTCTCCATCCATACCGCTACCCTGCTCATTCAAGCTCTCATCCTATCCCATCTGGACTACTGCATCAGCTTTCTCTCTGATCTCCCATCCTCGTGTCTCTCCCCACTTTAATCCGTACTTCATGCTGCTGCCCGGATTATCTTTGTCCAGAAACGCTCTGAGCATATCACTCCCCTCCTCAAAAATCTCCAGTGGCTACCAATCAATCTGCACATCAGGCAGAAACTCCTCACCCTGGGCTTCAAGGCTGTCCATCACCTCGCCCCCTCCTACCTCACCTCCCTTCTCTCCTTCTACAGCCCACCCCGCACCCTCCGCTCCTCTGCTGCTAATCTCCTCACCGTACCTCGTTCTCGCCTGTCCCGCCATCGACCCCCGGCCCACGTCCTCCCCCGGGCCTGGAATGCCCTCCCTCTCCCCATCCGCCAAGCTAGCTCTCTTCCTCCCTTCAAGGCCCTACTGAGAGCTCACCTCCTCCAGGACGCCTTCCCAGACTGAGCCCCTTCCTTCCTCTCCCCCTCGTCCCCCTCTCCATCCCCCCATCTTACCTCCTTCCCTTCCCCACAGCACCTGTATATATGTATATATGTTTGTACATATTTATTACTCTATTTACTTATTTATTTATTTTACTTGTACATATCTATTCTATTTATTTTATTTTGTTAGTATGTTTGGTTTTGTTCTCTGTCTCCCCCTTTTAGACTGTGAGCCCACTGCTGGGTAGGGACTGTCTCTATATGTTACCAACTTGTACTTCCCAAGCGCTTAGTACACTGCTCTGCACACAGTAAGCGCTCAATAAATACGATTGATGATAATGATGATGATGACCTGGGCCGGGAGGTAGAGTGGTACCTGGGTCAGGAGACGAGGGACCAGGGCCGAGAGGTAGAGGGGAACGAGCGCCAGGAGGCAGAGGGGTACCTGGTTCTGGAGACACTGCGACTAGGGCCGGGAGGTAGAGGGGACCCAAGGCTGGGACGGAGAGACACCCAAGGATCTGGATGTAGAGGGTACCCAGGGCCGGGAGGCAGAGGGGACCAGGGCCAGGAGGTAGAGGGGAACCAGGGCCAAGAGGCAAGGGGATACCTGAGCCAGGAGGCATAGGGAGACAAGGGCCGCGAGGCAGAGTGGTAGCTGGGTCGGGAGACAGGGGGACCAGTGCTGGAAGATAGAGGGGACCCAGGGACAGGACAGAGAGTGACCCAAGGGCCTGTAGGTAGAAGGAGACAAGGGCCGCGAGGCACAGAGGGACCAGGGCCGGGAGACAGAGGGGTATTTGGGCCGGCAGACACAGGGTAACCAGGGCCGAGAGGTAGAGGGGTCATGGCCGAAGCGCAGGGTGGGACCAGGGACGGGAGGCTAAGGGGCACCAGGACTGGGCAGCAGAGGGGGATCAGGGCCAGGAGGCTGAGATGTACCTGAGCTGGGAGGCAGAGGGGGACCTGGGCCAGGGTGCCAAGTGGTACCTGGGCTGAGAGATGGGGGAACAGGTCTGGGAGGCGGAGGGAGATCAGGGCCGATAAGCTGGAGGGACCAGGGTTTGCAGGCAGAGGAGGACCAGGGCCGGGAGGCATATGGGCACCAGATCCAGGAGGCAGAGGTGGACCAGGGCAGGGAGGCAGAGGGGGACCTGGGTCTGGAGACAGGGGACCAGGGCTGGGAGGGAGAGAAGGGCCAGGGCCAGGAGGTAGAGGGACATGAGGGCTGGCACGCAAAGGGGACCAGGGCCGGGAGGTATAAGGCGACGTGTGTTGGGAAGAACTGCGGCACCATGCCAGTAATGATAATGATAACAATGATAATAATAATAATAATAATAATAGTAATAATAACATTTATTAAGCACTTACTATGTGCAAAGCGCTGTTCTAAACACTGGGGAGATTACAAGGTGATCAGGTTGGTGGGGCTAACAGTCTTAATCCCCATTTTACAGATGAGGTAACTGAGGCACAGAGAAGTTAAGTGACTGGCCCAAAGTCACACAGCTGACAATTGGCAGAGCCGGGATTCAAACCCATGACCTCTGACTCCAAAGCCCATGCTCTTTCCACTGAGCCACGAGAGGGACCAGGTCTGAGCGGACGATGGGGACCAATGCAAAGAGGTAGAGGGGAAATAGGGCCAGAGGGAGAGGGGGACCAGGGCCGGAAGGTCTGGGGGGACCACGGCCACAAAGTAAAGTGGGACCAGGGCTGAAAGGCAGAGTGGGACTAGTTCCGGGAGGGAGAGGGAGACCAGGGCCGGGAGGCAGATGTATACCTGCACCGGGATACAGGGGGACCAGGGCCGGGAGTTCGAGGTGTACCAGGGCTGGGAGACAGGGGGACCAGGGCCGGGAGGTAGAGGGGACCCAGAGCCGGTAACAAGAGAGTCACCAGGGCCTGGAGGTATAGTAAAACAAGGACAGAGAGACAGGGGTCGACCAGGGTCGGGAGGCAGAGGTGGACCAGTGAGGGGAGGCAGAGCAGGACCTGGGCCAGCAGGTAGAGGGGTACGTGGGTCCGGAGACAGGGGGACCAGTGCCTGGAGGTAGAGAGGACCCAGGGTCGGGATGGAGAGAAGGGCCAGGGCCCGGAGGTAGAGGGTGAAGAGAGCTGGCAGGCACAGGGAGACCAGGGCTGGGAGGCACAGGGGCACAAGAAACCGGAGGTAAAAGGCGACAAGGTCTGGGTAGAACCGGGACACAATGCCGGTAGACAGAGAGGGACCAGGTCTGGGCCGTCGGGTGGGACCAGAGCCAGAAAGTAACTTGGGACCAGGGTTGAAAGGCAGAGGGGGACAACGGCCGGGAGGCAGAGGGGGACCAGAGCTGAGAAGTGGGGGAGGGCCAGGGCATGGCGTCAGAGCGGGAGCATGGCCGGGAGGCAGAGGGGTACCTGGGCCGGGAGCCAGAGGGGGACCAGGGCCAAGAAGCTGGGGGGACCCGGACAGGGGGGGACTAGGGCCGGGAGGCAGAGTGGGATCAGAGCTGGGACGTAGAGGGGTACCTGGGCCTGGAGAAATTGATACCAGGGACGGGAAGTAGAGAGGTACCTGGTCCGTGTGACAGGGGGACCAGGGTCGGGAGATAGGGGGGTTCCAGGGCCGGGACGGAGAGAGACTCAAGGGCCTGGAGGTAGAGCGAGACCAGGGCCGGGAGTTCTTCTAGTCCTCTAGACTGTGAGCCCGTTGTCGGGTAGAGACTGTCTCTATATGCTGCCAACTTGTACTTCCCAAACAGTACAGTGTTCTGTACACAATAAGCCCTCGATAAATACGATTGAATGAATGAATTAATACGATTGAATGAATTAATTAATACGATTGAATGAATGAATGAATGAGAGGCAGAGAGGTCCCACGGCCGAGACACAGGCGGGGACCAGGTCGTGTAGGCAGAGGGGCACCTGGGTTCAGGGCTGGGAGGCAGAGGGGGACCAGGGCCAGGATTCAGTGGGCTACACGGGCCGGGAAGTAGAGGAGGACCAGGGCTGAGAGGTGGGAGGGACCAGGGCAGGGATCGCCGAGGGGGACTGCGATTGGGAAACAGAGGGGGACCTAGGTCGGGTGGCAGAGGGTGACTAGGGCAAGGAGGCAGAGGTGTACCTGGACCGGGAATCAAAGGGACCAGGGTCGGGAGGTAGTGGGGTACCTGTGCCAGACTTCATGGGGACCAGGACCGGTTGGTAGAGGGGGACCAGGGCTGGTTGGTAGAGGGGAACCAGTGGAGTGAAGGAGAGGGACTAGGTCCATGAGGTAGAGGGGCACCAGGGCTGGAGGCAGAGGGGGATCATGGCCAGAAGGCTGAGGGGGACCAGGGCCAGGAGGCAGAGGGGTACCTGGGCCTGTAGTCAGACGGACCAGGGCCTGAGACAGGGAGACCTGGGCCGGGAGGTAGAGGGCCCCGGTGCCGGGATGGAGAAAGGGGCCAGGGCTTGGAGGTAGAGGGAAACCAGTGCTGGCAGAAAAGGGGGACCCATGGCCGGGACAGAGGGAGACCCAGTGGCCTGGATGTAGAGGGAGGCCATGGCCGGGAGGTTCAAAGGGACCAGTCCCGGGAGGCAGAGGGGGACCTGGTCCTGGAGGTAGAGGAGGACCAGGGCCAGGAGGCAGAGGTGTACCTGGGCCAGGAGACGGGAGACCAGGGTCGGGAGGCAGAGAGGGACCAGGGCCAGGAGGCAGAAGGGGACCAGGGCCAGGAGGCAGAGGGGGACCAGGGTTGGGAAACGGGGATCAGGGCCGGGAGGCAAAGGGGGAACAGGGCCGAGAAGCATGGGGGACAAGGTCAGGGAGGTAGAGGTGGACCAAAGAAAGGAGATAGACGGGGACCAGGGCCGATAGACAGGGGGACCGGGGCCAGGAGGTAGAGGCTTACCTGGGCCAAGAGACGGGGCCTAGGGCTGGGAAGTAGAGGGGAACCAAGGTCGAGAGGCAGGGGGTAACCAGGTCAGAGAGTCAGAGGTCGGCCAGGTCTGGGAAGCAGAGGGAGACCAGGGCCGGTAGACAGGGGGACCAGTGTCGGGAGGCCGAGGGATACCTGGGCCGGAAGATGGGGACGAGGGCTGAAAAAAAGTGGGGACAAGGTCAGGGAGTCAGAGGAGGGTGAGGGCTGGGAGAAAGAGGGGGACCGGGGCCGGTAGACAGTGGGACCAGGGCGGGGAGGCAGAGGGGTACCTGGGCCTGGGAGCCAGTCGTGGACCAGGGCAGGGAGGCAGAGAGATACCTGGGCCGGGGGACAAGGGGACCAGGGCCGAGAGTCAGAGGGGGACCAGGGCCAATAGGAAGGAGGGGACCAGGGTGGGGAGGTAGAAGGGGACCAGAGTCAGCAGGCTGAGAGGTACCTGGGCAGGGAAGCAGATGGGGGCCGGGACCAGGAGGCGGGGGGGACCAGGTCCAGGAGGCAGAGGGGTACCAGTGACGGTAGGCCAATGGGGCCAGGGCTGAGAAGCGGGGGTGACAAGGGCAGGGAGTCAGAGAGGGACCAGGGTCCGGAGGCAGAGGGGGACCAGGGCCGGCAGGTAGAAGGGTACCTGGACTGGGAGACAGGGGCACCAGGACTGAGAGGCAGGGGGCAACCAGGTCATAGACACAGAGGCTTACCAAGGCCCGGAGGCAGAGGGGTACCTGGGCTGGGAGGCAAAGGGGAACCAGGACGGAGAAGCAGGGACAACAGGGGCAGGGATGTAGAGGGGGATCAGGTCCGGGAAGCAGAGGGTGACCAGGGCCGGGAGGCCGAGGGGTACCAAGTCCTCGAGGCAGAGAGGAACCACGGCTTGGAGGCAGAGGGGTACCTGGGCCGGTAGACAGCGGGACCAGGGAAGGTAGGCAAAGGGGGACCAGTGCCAGGAGGCAGAGGGGTACCTGGGCCAGAAGACAGAGGGGGACCAGGGTCGAGGAGCAGGGGGAACCGGGGCAGGGAGGTAGAGGGGGAGCAGGGCTGGGAGGCAGAGGGGTACCAGGGTAGGGCGGCAGAGGGGGACAAGGGCCGAGAGGCAGAGGGATACCTGCATCAGGAGACATTGGTACGAGGGTCAGGAAGTAGAGGGGGCCCAGAGCCAGGACGGAGAGAGACCCAAGGGCTTGGAGGTAGAAGGAGACCGTGGACGGGAGGCACAGAGCTACCAGGGTCGGGAAGCAGAGGGGCACCAGGGAAATGTGGCAGAAGGGGACAATGGCCAGGAGACAGAGGGTTACTTCGACCGGGAGACAGAGGACCAGGACCGCGAGGAAGAGGGGGACCGCGTCAGGGATGCAGAGGTGTATCTGGGCCCAGAGACAGAGGGACCAGGGCCTAGAGGCAGAAGGGGACCTCGGCTGAGAGGCAGAGGGGTACCAGTGCCGAGACGCAGTTGGGGACCAGTGCCAGAGGCAGAGGTGCACCTGGGCTGGGAGATGGGGTCCAGGGCCAGGACGCAGAGTGGAACCAGGGTCAGGAGGCACTGCGATACTTGGGCCAGGAGGCAGAAAGTGACCAGGGCCGAGAGGCGGGAGGTACCAGGGCAGGGAGGCAGAAGGGGACCAGGACTGGGAGGCAAAGGGGTACCTGGACGGGGAAACAAAGGGACCAGGGCTGGGAGGTAGTCGGGTACCTGGATTGGAAGTCATGGCTACCAGGGCCGGTTGTAGAGGGGATCCAGGGCTGGGAAGGAGAGACGGCCCAGGGCCTGGAGGTAGAGGGAGACCAGGGCCGGGAGGCTGACGGGGACCAGGGCCAGGAGGCAGAGGGTTACCAGAGCCGGGAGACAGGAGGACCCGGGCCGGTAGGTAGAGGGGACCTAGGGACAGGCCTGAGAGAGCGGCCAGGGCCTGGAGGTAGAGGGAGACCAGGGCTGACAGGCACAGGGGGACCATGGCTGACAGGCTCAGGGGGAGAAGGGCCCGGAGGCAGAAGGGCACCAGGGCCAGGAGGCCGAAGGGTTCCCGGGCCAAGATGCAGAGGATTTCCTGGGCCGGGAGAGAGAGGGGGATCAGAGCCAATAAACAGCGGGGACCAGGGTATGGAGGTAGAGGGATACCAGGGCCAGGAGGCCGAAGGGTTCCCGGGCCAAGATGCAGAGGGTTTCCTGGGCCGGGAGACAGGGGGGGATCAGAGCCAATAAACAGCGGGGACCAGGGTATGGAGGCAGAGGGATACCTGGGCCGGGAGACAGGGAGACCAGGGCCGCGAGGTAGAGGGGTATCAGGACCTGAATGGAGAGACACCCAAGGGCCTGAGGGTAGAAAGAGACCAGGACCAGGAGGCACAGAGGAACCAGGGCCGGGAGGCAGATGGGGATCAGAGGCAAAAGTCAGAGGGGTACCTGGGCTGGGAGACAGGTGGACCAAGGGAGGAAGGCGGAGGGGTACTTGGGCCGGGTGATAGGGGGACCAGGGCCGAGAGGCGTGGGGGGAGGACAAGCGCTGAGGGGCAGGGGTGAACTAGGGCCCGGAGGCAAAGGTGGAACAGGGTAGGGAGGTAGAGGGAAAGCAGGGCCAAGAGGCAGAGGGGGACCACGGCCGGCAGACAGAGGTATACCTGCACTGGGAAACAAAGCCGGGAGGTAGAGGGGTATCTGGGCCGGGAGACAGGGGTACCAGGGCCGGAAGCTAGAGGGGTACCTAGGCCGGGAGAAGGCTGACTAGGGCCAGGAGACAGAGGGGAACCTGGGCCGGTAGACAGGGTACCAGGGCCGGAAGGCAAAGGGGGAACGGGGACGAGAAGCCAGTGTGACAAGGGCAGGGAGACAGAGGAGTACCAGGCCTGGAGGCAGAGGGGGACCAAGGCCAGGAGACAGAGGGGTACCTGGGCCAGGAGACAGGGGTCCAGGGTCAGGAGGCAGAGGAGGACCAGGGCTAGGAGGCTGCGGGGTACCTGGGCCGGGAAGCAGAGGGGTACATGTGCTGAGAAGCTGGGGGGACCAGGGCAGAGAGGCAGAGGGGCACCAGGGCCAGGGACAGAGGTGTACCTGGACTGGGAATTGGGGACCAGGGCCGGGAGGTAGATGGGTACCTGGACCAGTAGGCAGAGGTGTACCTGAGCCGGGAGGCAGAGGGATACCTGCTTCGGGAGACATTGGTACCAGGGCCGGGAAGTAGAGGGGACCTAGGGCCGGGATGGAGAGAGACTCACGGGCTTGGAGGTAGAGACAGGGGCCGGGAGGCACAGAGGGAAGAGGGCCGGGAGGCACAGAGGGACCAGGTAACGGAGGTATAAGGGGACCATGGCAGGGTGGCTTAGGGGGACCAGGGCCATGAGTCAGAGGGGTACCTGGGCCGGGAGGGAGAGGGGGACCAGGGTCGAGAGGTGTGGGGGATCCAGGACTGGGAGGAAGAGGGGGACCAGGGCTGGGAGGCAGAGGGGGACCAGGGCCGGGAGGCAGAGGGGGACCAGGGCCAGGAGGCAGAGGGGCACGAGGGTCGGGAAACGGGGACCAGGGCCAGGAGGTAGAGGGGTAGCTGGGCTGGAAGACAGAGGGGGACCAGGGCCGAGAAACGGGGGACCAGGGCAGGGATGTAGAGGGGGAGCAGGGATGGAAGGCAGAGGGTGTCCCGGGCGGTGAAGCAGAGGGGGACCAGGGCCAGGAAGCAGAGGGGTACGTGGGTCGGGAGACAAGGGGACCAGGGCCGGGAGGTAGAAGGGACCCCAGGACGGGACGGTGAGTGGCCCAAGGGCCTGGAAGTAGAAGAGACCAGGGCTGGGAGGCACAGAGGGACCAGGGCCAGGTGGCAGATGGGTACCTGGGTTGGGAGACGGGGACCAGGACCGGGAGGCACTGGGGCACCTGGGCTGGGAAACGGTGTCCTGGACCGGGAGGCAGAAGAGGACCAGGGCCGGGAGGTAGAGGGGATCCCGGGCTGAGACGCAATGAGACCCAAGGGCCTTGTGGAAGGCAAGAGACCAGGGATGGGAGGCACAGAGGGAGCAGGTTCAGGAGGCATAAGTAGACCATGGCAGGGCAGCAGAAGGGGACCACGGCTAGGAGGCAGAGGGGTACCTGGGCCGGGAGGCAGAGGGGACCAGGGCCGAGAGGCGGTGGGGGGCGGGGGGATCCAGGACTGGGAGGCAGACTGAAACATGGCTGTCTCCGGACGACACGGTCTCTTCTGCTGGTCTCTCCAGTGGAGGCCTCTTCTTCTCTCACTCCTCCAGACTCAGCGGAAAAGGAGGAGGTGTCGGTTTCCTACTCACCCCCCAATGTCACTTTCGCACTATCCCTCCTCCCCCTTCCCTTTCCTTCCCTTCCTTTGAAGCCCACATTACTCGCCTCTACCATCCCCTCCAAATTTTTGTAGCCGTCATCTACCGCCCCACCTCCAACTTCTTTAACGATTTTGACCCCTTCCTCACCTTCCATCTCTCCTTTTCCATGCCCACTCTGATACCCGGGGACTTCAACATCCAAATGGATATCTCTGGCGACTCCTCTGCCGCCCGCCTTCTAGCTCTCCTTGACGCAGCCAACCTCTTGCTCCACCCCACCTCGCCCACTCACCAACTTGGTCATAGTCACACCCTCGACCTCATCATCTCCTACCGCTGCACTGTGTCCACCCTCACCAACTCTGAAATCCCTCTCTCTGATCATAATCTTCTCAACTGCCTCCTCACTCACACTCCTTTCCCCTGTAAATCCATATTACTCCCTCACAGAGATCTCTGCTCTCTTGACCCCATCCATGTTTCTGAGCGTCACACACCCCACCTCGCCTCCCTCTCCTCTCTACCCAATCTTGATTATCAGATTACTGCTCTCAACTCTACCCTTTCTACTCAGCTAGACTCACTCGCTCCCCTTTCCCTTCACCGCTCTCGTACCACTAACGCACAGCCCTGGATCACTGCCACTGTCCGCCTCCTTCGCTCTTATGCTCGAGCTGCCAAACGCTGCTGGCGAAAGTCTAAACAGCATGCCAACCTCGTTCACTTCAGGTTTATCCTTTCCTGTAACTCAGCCCTCTCCTCTGCCAGACAAAACTATTTCTCCTCCCTTATTGACACCCACGCCCATCATCCCCGTCAGCTCTTCCGTACATTCAACTCCCTTCTCAGGCCCCCGGTCCCTCCCCCTCCTCCTTCCCTCACCCCCAGCAATCTGGCCTCCTACTTCATGAATAAAAATAAATCCATCAGGTCTGACCTCCCCAAAGTCACTCCCCCCTTTTCTCCAGCCCCCCGGCTCTCAACACTCTCTGATACTCTCCCATCCTTCCGAGGAGTATACTCAGAGGAGCTGTCCTCCCTCCTCTCAAGTGCTACTCCGGCCAACTGTGCTTCTGACCACATTCCCTCTCATCTCATGCAATCTCTCGCTCCGTCCCTTCTCCCCTCCTTAACTTCCATTTTCAACCGCTCACTCTCCACTGGTTCCTTCCCCTCTGTCTTCAAACATGCCCATGTCTCTCCCATCCTAAGAAAAGCCTCTCGTGACCCCACCTCACCTTCTAGTTTTCGCCCCATCTCCCTCTTACCATTCGTTTCCAAACTCCTTGAACGAGTAGTCTACACACGCTGCCTCGAATTCCTCAACACCAACTCGCTCCTCGACCCCCTCCAGTCTGCTTTCCGTCCTCTACATTCCACGGAAACTGCCCTCTCAAAGGTCACCAATGACCTCCTGCTTGCCAACTTCAACGGCTCATCCTCTATCCTAATCCTCCTCGACCTCTCAGCTGCCTTCGACACTATGCCTTCGACACCCTATCCAACCTTGGCTTCACAGACTCCGTCCTTTCCTGGTTCTACTCTTATCTCTCCGGTCGTTCATTTTCAGTGTCGTTTGCAGGCTCCTCCTGCCCCTCCCATCCCCTTACTGTAGGGGTTCCTGAAGGTGCAGTTCTTGGTCCCCTTCTGTTCTCGATCTACACTCACTCCCTCGGTGACTTCAGTCGCTCCCACGGCTTCAACTATGATCTCTACGCTGATGACACCCAAATCGACATCTCTGCCCCTGCTCTCTCTCCCTCCCTCCAGGCTCGCATCTCCGCCTGCCTTCAGGACATCTCCATCTGGATGTCTGCCCGCCACCTAAAACTCGACATGCCCAAGACTGAACTCCTTGTCTTCCCTCCCAAACCCTACCCTTTCCCTGACTTTCCCATCACTGTTGACGACACTACCATCCTTCCCGCCACACAAGCCCGCAACCGTGGTGTCATCCTCGACTCTGCTCTCTCGTTCACCACTCACATCCAAACCGTCACCAAAACCTGCCGGTCTCAGTTCCGCAACATTGCCAAGATCCGCCCTTTCCTCTCCATCCAAAGCGCTGCCCTGCTCGTTCAAGCTCTCATCCTATCCCGTCTAGACTACTGTATCAGCCTCCTCTCCGATCTCCCATCCTCCAGTCTCTCCCCACTTCAATCCATACTTCACGCCGCTGCCCAGATTGTCTTTGTCCAGGAACTCTCTGGTCATGTTACTCCCTCCTCAAAAATCTCCAGTGGCTACCAATCAACCTACGCATCAGGCAGAACTCTCCTTACACCCGGCTTCAAGGCTCTCCATAACTACGCCCCCTTCTACCTCACCTCCCTTCTCTCCTTCTATAGCCCAGCCCGCACCCTCCGCTCCTTTGCCGCCAATCTCCTCACCGTGCCTCGTTCTCGCCTGTCCCACCGTCGACCCCCAGTCCACGTCATCCCCGTCGCGTGGAATGCCCTCCCTCCCCACAACCGCCAGGCTAGCTCTCTTCCTCTCTTCAAGGCTCTACTGAGAGCTAACCTCCTCCAGGACGCTTTTCCAGACTGAGCCCCTCCTTCCTCTCCCCCCTCCCCCTCTACATCCCCCCGCCTTACCTCCCTCCCTTCCCCACAGCACCTGTATATATGTATATATGTTTGTACGTATTTATTACTCTATTCATTTATTTATTTTGCTTGTACCTATCTATTCTATTTATTTTATTTTGTTAGTATGTTTTGTTTTGTTCTCTGTCTCCCCCTTCTAGACTGTGAGCCCAGTGTTTGGTAGGGACCGTCTCTATATGTTGCCAACTTGTACTTCCCAAGCGCTTAGTACAGTGCTCTGCACAAAGTAAGCGCTCACTAAATACGATTGATTGATTGATTGATTGATTGATTGACCTGGCCGGGGAGGCAAAGGGGGACCAGGGCAAGGAGGAGAGGGGTACGTGGGTTGGGAAACAGGGGACCCAGGCCAGGAGGTAGAGTGGACCATGGGGCGGGACGGTGAGTGACCCAAGTTCCTGGAGGTGGACGGAGACCAGGGCTGGGAGGCACAGGGGGACCAGTGCCGAGAGGCAGGGGCGGACCAGGGCAGAGCAGCAGAGGGGGACCAGTGCTGGGAGGCAGAGTGGTACCTGGGCTGGGAGACGGGGTCCTTGGCTGCGAGGCACAGGTTGACCAGGGCCAGGAGGCAGTGGGGTACCTGGGTACGGAGGCAGAGTGGGACCAGGGCCCAGAGGCCAGGGGGACCAGGGCAAGGAGGCAGAGGAAGACCAGTACAGGGAGGAAGAGGGGGACCAGGGCTGAGAGCCGGGGGGACCAGGGTAGGGAGGAAGAAGGGGATCAGGGCCTAGAGGCAGAGGGGTACCTGGGCCAAGAAACAGGAGGACCAGGGCCTGGAGGCAGAGGGGCACCTGGGTCTGGAAACAGGGGTTCCAGACCTGGGAGGTAGAGGGGACTCAGGGCCAGGACAGAGAGAGACCCAATGGCCTGGAGGTAGAAGGAGACAAGGTCCGGGAGGCACAGAGGGATCTGGGTCTGGAGCCAGGGCCAGGTACTTGAGGGCCGGGGGGCAGAGGGGTACCTAGGCCGGAAGATGGGGTTCCAGGTCCGGGAGGCAGAGAGGGACCAGGGTGGGGAGGCAGAGGTGTACAAGGGCCAGGAGGCAGAGGGTTACCTAGGCTGGTAGATGGAGGACCAGGGCTTGGAGGTAGAGATGACCTAGGGCCGGGATGGGGAGAGACTCAACGGGCTTGGATGTAGAAAGAGACCAGGGCCGGGAGGCAGATAGGGACCAGCGCAGGGTGGCAGAGGGGGACCTGGGCCATGAGACAGAAGGGTACATGGGCCGGGAGACAGGGCGAACAGGGCTGGGAGGCAGAGGCGTACCTAGGCGGGGAGACGGGGTACCAGTGCCAGGGGCCAGAGGGGGAAAAGGGCCAGATGCGGCGGGGAAGCCAAGCCGGTAATCACAGAGGGACCCGGGCCGAGAGGCGGGTGAGACCAGGGCAGGGAGGCAGAAGGTGACCAGGGCAGGGAGACAGAGGGTGACCAGGGCCGGGTGGCAGAGGGGGACTAGGGCCGAGAGGACGGGGAGACCAGGACAGGGAAGCAGAGGGGGACCATGGCCGGAAGTTAGAGGGGTACCTGGACCAGGAAATAGGGGGACCAGTGCCGGAACGTAGATGGGTACCTGGGCCGGGAGGGAGGGAGACCTGAGCGGGTAGGTAGAGGGGACGCAAGGCCGGGAAGGAGAGAAGGATCAGGACTTGGAAGTAGAGGAAGAACAGTACCGGGAAGGACAGAGGGACCAGGCCACGGAGGCAAAGGGGGACCATGGCATGGCGGTAGAGTGAGACAAGGGCCAGGAGGCAGAGGGGTACCTGGACCAGGAAGCAGAGGTGTACCAGGGCCAGTAGGCAGAGGGGTACCCGGGCCAGGAGTCAAGGGGACAATGGCCTGGAGGTAGATAGGACCCAGGCCCGGGACGGATTGAGACCCAAGGGCCTGGACGTAGAGGGAGATTTGGGCTCGGAGGCACAGAGCGACCAGGGCCAGGAGGCATAAGGGGACCTGGGCCGGGAGGCAGCGGGACTAGGGCCGAGAGGTGGGGGGAACCAATATAGGGAGGCAGAGGGTGACCAGGGCCTGTAGGCCCAGGAGGACCAGGATGGGGAGGCAGAGGGGGAAATCACGGCCCAGAGGCAGAGGAGGTACCTGGGCCGAGAGACCGGGGGCCAGGGCCTGGATGTAGAGGGGGAAAAGGGCCAGGATGCGGCAGGGTACCTGGGACGGAGGCAAAGGGAGACCAAGTCCAGGAGGCAGAGGAGAACGAGTTCCGAGAGGCGGGGGGGACCAGAGCAGGCAGAGGGACCAGGGACGGGAGGTAGAAGAGGACCAGTGTGGCGAGGCAGAGGGGGACCAGGGTTGGGAGGTAGTGGGGTACCTGGGCCGGGAGACAGTTGGACCAGGGCCTGGAGTTAGGGGGAACCAAGGGTCGGGATGGAGAGAGACGCCAGGGCCTGGAGGCAGAAAGAGACCAAGGTCCGGGAAGGACAGAGGGACAAGGTCCGGGAGGCAGAGGAGTACCTTGGCCAGAGGACAGGGGGCCAATGGCCAGGAGGCAGAGGCATACTAGGCCCGGAGACGGGCAGCAGGGCTGGGATGCATATGGCTGGAACGGAGAGGGCGAGCCGGGCCTGGAGGCAGAGGAGGACCAGGGCCAGAAGGCAGAAGGGTACCTGGGCGGGGAGAGGAGGGACCAGGGCCGGGAGGCAGAGAGTGACCTGGGCCAGGAGACAGAAGAACCAGGGTCGGAAGGCAAAGGCGGACCAGGGCGGAAAAACGGGGGCGACAAGGGCAGGGAAGCAGCCGGGGACAAGGGCCGGGAGGTCGAGGGGGACCAGAGCCTGGAGGCAGAGAGGATCAGGGCTAGGAGGCAGGGGGGTAAGCGGGACGGGAAATGGGGACCAGGGCCTGGAGGTAGAGGTGACCCTGGGCCGTGATGGAGAGAGGGACCTGGGACTGGAGGTTGAGGGAGACCAGGGCCGGGAGGCACAGAGGGACAAAACCCGGGATGCAGATGGGGATCAGGGCAGAGAGGCAGAGGGGGACCAAGACCAGGAGGCAGAGGAGTACCTGGGCTGGGAGACAGGGGAGCACGACCCAGAGGCATAGGGGTAACGGGGCCAAGAGACGGGGGACAAGGGCCGGGAGGCAGAGGGTGACCAGGGCCAGGAGGTAGAGGCATACCTGGGTCAGGAGGTAGAGTGGGACCATAGCCAAGAAGTAGGGGGGACTGGGATAGGGAGGCATAGGGGACCTGGGCCGGGAGACAGGGGGACCAGGGACGGGAAGTAGAGGGGACCACTGCCGGGAAGCAGATGGGGACCAGGGCGGGAAGGCAGAGGGGAATCAGGGCCAGGAATCATACGGGTACCTTGGCCGGGAGACAAGGGACCAAGGCCGGGAAGAAGAGGGGTTCCTGGACCAGGAGGAAGGAGGACCAGGGCTGAGAAGCAGAGGGGGACCAGGGCCGGGAGCCAGAGGGGTACCTGGGCCGGGAGACGGGGGACCAATCAATCAATCAATCGTATTTATTGAGCGCTTACTGTGTGCAGAGCAGTGTACTAAGCGCTTGGTAAGTACAGGTTGGCAACATATAGACACAGTCCCTACCCAACAGTGGGCTCACAGACTAAAAGGGGGAGACAGAGAACAAAACCAAACATACTAACAAAATAAAATAAATAGAATAGATATGTACAAGTAAAATAAATGAATAAATAAATAGAGTAATAAATATATACAAACATATATACATATATACAGGTGCTGTGGGGAAGGGAAGGAGGTAAGATGGGGGGATGGAGAGGGGGACGAGGGGGAGAGGAAGGAAGGGGCTCAGTCTGGGAAGGCCTCCTGGAGGAGATAAGCTCTCAGTAGGGCCTTGAAGGAAGGAAGAGAGCTAGCTTGGCTGATGGACAAAGGGAGGGCATTCCAGGCCCGGGGGAGGACGTGGGCCGGGGGTCGATGGCGGGACAGGCGGGAACGAGGCACGGTGAGGAGATTAGCGGCAGAGGAGCGGAGGGTGCGGGCTGGGATGTAGAAGGAGAGAAGGGAGGTGAGGTAGGAGGGGGCGAGGTGATGGAGAGCCTTGAAGCCCAGGGTGAGGAGTTTCTGCCTGATGCACCGATTGATTGGTAGCCACTGGAGATTTTTGAGGAGGGGAGTAACATGCCCAGACCGTTTCTGGACAAAGACAATCCGGGCAGTAGCATGAAGTATGGATTGAAGTGGGGAGAGACATGAGGATGGGAGATCGGAGAGAAGACTGATACAGTCGTCCAGATGGGATAGGATGAGAGATTGAATGAGCAGGGTAGCGGTATGGATGGAGAGGAAAGGGCGGATCTTGGCAATGTTGCGGAGCTGAGACCAGAAGGTTTTGGTGACGGTTTGGATGTGAGTGGTGAACGAGAGAGCGGAGTCGAGGATGACACCAAGGTTGCGGGCTTGTGAGACGGGAAGGATGGTAGTGCCGTCAAAAGAGATGGGAAAGTCAGGGAGAGGGCAGGGTTTGGGAGGGAGGACAAGGAGTTCAGTCTTGTACATGTTGAGTTTTAGGTGGCAGGCAGAGATCCAGATGGAGATGTCCTGAAGGCAGGAGGAGATGCGAGCCTGGAGAGAGGGATGAGTGAGTTACCCAAAGGCCTGTGGGTAGACGTAGACTAGGGCCGGGATGCGGAGGGAGTCCAGGGCCAAGGGGGAGGGGGAGTGGGGGACCAGGGCAGGGAGGCAGAGGGGAACCTGAGCTGGGACGCCGGGACATGCCTGGGCAGGGAGACAGCGGGACCAGAGCCGGAAGTTGGAGGGGACCCAGGACCGGGATGGAGAGAGACCCAAGGACCTGGAAGTAGAGGAAAACTAGGGCTGAGAGGCACAGAGAGACCTGGACAGTCACGGAGGGATCTGGACTGGGAGGCACAGAGGTAACTGGGACGGGAGGCAGATGGGGACCCAGTGCCCAGCCCGCACCCTCTGCTCCTCTGACGCTAATCTCCTCATCGTGCCTCGTTCTCGCCTGTCCCGCCGTCGACCCCCGGCTCACGTCATCCCCCTCGCCTGGAATGCCCTCCGTCCGGACATCCGCCAAGCTAGCTCTCTTACTCCCTTAAAGGCCCTACTGAGAGCTCACTTACTCCAGGAGGACTTCCCAGACTGAGCCCCCTCCTTCCTCTCCCCCTCACCCCCGTCTCCATCCCACCGGCCTTACCTCCTTCCCTTCCCCACAGCACCTGTATATATGTATATATGTTTTTACGTATTTATTACTCTATTTATTTATTTTACTTGCACATATTCTATTTTATTTTGTTAATATGTTTTGTTTTGTTCTCTGTCTACCCTTCTAGACTGTGAGCCCACTGTTGGGTAGGGACCGTCTCTATATGTTGCCAACTTGTACTTCCCAAGCGCTTAGTACAGTACTCTACACACAGTAAGCGCTCAATAAATACAACTGAAGGAAGGAAGGAAGGGAGGCAGAGGGTTACCTGGGCGGGGAGGCAGAGTGGGAGCAGAACCGGGAGGCAGAAGGGGATTGGGTCCTGGAGGCAGAGGGGTTCCTGGGCCAGGTGACCCGGGGACCAGGGTCGGGAGCTAGAGAGGTACCTGGGCCGGGAGGCAGGGGGACCAGGGCAGGGAGTTAGAGGGGACCCAGGGCCGGGACGGAGAGAGACCTAAGGGCCTGAAGGGTACAGGGTGACCAGGACCAGGAGGCACAGAAGGTCCAGGGCCCGGAGGCATGGATGGACCAGGGTCGGGAGGCAGACGGTGATCAGGGCTGAGAGGCAGAGGGGTACCTGGGCTGAGAGACAGGTGGACCAGAGCCGGGAGGCAGAGTGGCACCTGGACCGGGGGACAGGGGGACCAGGGCCAAAAGTCAGAGGGGGACCATGGCCGGGATGGAGAGAGACCCAAGGGCCTGGAAGCAGAGGGAGACCAGAAACCTGAGGTACAAAGGGTCCAGGGCTGGCAGGCCGAGGGGGAACAGGGCAAGGAGGCTGAATGGTCCCTGGGCTTGAAGACAAGGCGACCAGGGCCTAGATGCAAAGGGGACCCACAGCCAGGGAGGAGAGAGACCCAAGGGCCTGGAGGTAGAAAGAGACAAGGGTCTGGAGGCACAGAGGGTCCAGGGCTGGGAAGCAGAGGGGGACCAGTGCAGGGTGGCAGAGTGAGACCAGAGCAGGGTGGCAGAAGGGGACCATGGCCAGGAGGCAGTGGGGTAACTGGGCCTTGACACAGCGGAACCAGCACAGGGAGGCAGAGGCGTTCCTTGGCCAGGAGACGGGGGACCAGGGACAGGAGGTAGTGGGAAATCAGGGCTGCGATGCGGGACGGATTGGGGCAGGGAGGCATGGGGGACCAGGCCCGGGAAGTAGAGGGGACCCTAGGCCGGGGCGGAGAGAGACCCAAGGTCCTGAAGGCAGATGAAAAACAGGTCCGGGAGGCACTTAGTGACGTGGGCCAGGAGGAAGAGGGGGAGAAGGGCAGGGTGGCAGAGGGGAACCAGGGCCAAGAGGCAGAGGGGTACCTGGTCCAGGAGACGGGGGAACAGTGCCGGCAGCTAGAGGGGACCCAGGGCTGAGACAGAGAGAGATCCAAGGGCCTGGAGGTAGAAGGAGACCAGGTCCAGGAGGCACAGAGCTACCAGGGCCGGGAGGCAGAGGGGGACCAGGGAAACGTGGCTGAAGGGGACCGTGGTCAGGAGGCAGAAGGTTACCTGGGCCGGGAGCCGGGGGACCAGGTCAGAGAGGCAGACAGATACCTGAGCCCGGAGATAGAGGGACCAGGGCCGAGAAGCAGAGGGGGACCTGAGCCCGGAGACGGAGGGACCAGGGCCGAGAGGCAGAGGGGGAACACGGCTGAGAAACAGAGGGGTACCAGGACCTAGATGCAGTGGGGAACCAGTGTCGAGAGGCAGAGGTACACCTGGGCTGGGAGATGTGGTCCAGGGCTCGGAGGCAGAGGGGAACCAGTGCAGGTAGGCATAGAGGGACCAGGACTGGGAGGCAGAGGGGGACCAGGGTCAGGAGGTAGAAGGGACCCAGGGCCGGGAGACAGAGTGGTATCTGGAACAGAAAACAAAGGGACCAGGCCTGGGAGGTAGTGGGGTACCTGGACTGGAAGTCATGGGGACCAGGGCCTGGAGGTAGAGGGCGACCAGGGGGGGAGGCACAGAGGGACCAGGGCAGGGCGGCAGAGGCATACCATGGCCAGGAGGCAGAACGGTAGCTGGACCAGGAGACAAGGGGACCAGGGCTGGGAGGTAGTGGGGGTCCCAGTGCCAGACGCCAGAGGGGAACCAGGGCCGGGAGGCAGAAGGAGACCAGGACGGGAAGGCAGAGGAGTACCAGGGCTGGGCGGCAGAGGGGAACAAGGGCGGGAGGCAGAGAGGAACCAGGGACGGAGGTAGAGGAGTACCTAGTTCGGGAGACAGGGGGACCAGGACTGGGAGGCACAGGAGGACCTGAGTTGGGAGTCAGAGGGTGACCAGGGCTGGGAGGCTGAGGGCTACCTGGACCGGGAAACATTGGGACCAGGGCTGGAAGGTAGTGGGGTACATGGGCCGGAGGTCATGGGGACCAGGGCCGGTTGGTAGAGGGGAACCAGGGCAGTGAAGGAGAGGGACCAGTCCAAGGAGGTAGAGGGGCACCAGGGCGGAGAGGCAGAAGAGGACCAGGGCCAGGAGCCAGAGGGGTACCTGGGCCTGCAGTCAGGTGGACCAGGGCCGAGCGACAAAGGGGGACCGGGGCTGAGTGGCAGAGGGAGGCCAGTGCCTAGAGACATGGGACAGCATGGCCGGGAGTCAGAGGGGTACCTGGGCCGGGAGACATTGGGACCGGGGCCGGAAGGTAGAGGGTTACCTGGGCCGAGATAAGGCTGACCAACCCTGGCAGGCAGAGGGGGACCAGGGCCAGGTTACCTGGACTGGGAAACAGGGGACCAGGGCTGGTATGTAGAGGGGACACAGGGCCGGGACCGTGAGAGTGGCCAGGGCCTGGAGGTAGAGGGAGACCAGTGGTGGCAGGCGAAAGGCGACAAGGGCTGGGAGGCAGAGGGGGACCACGGCCCGGAGGCAGAGGAGCAGCCGGGCCAGGAGGCTGAGGAGTTTCTGGACCGGGAGGCAGAGGCGGGATCAGGGTCGATAAGCAGGGGGAACCAGGATATGGAGGCAGAGGCGGGATCAGGGTCGATAAGCAGGGGGAACCAGGATATGGAGGCAGAGGCAGACCTGGGCCGGGAGGCAGATGGGGACCGGGGCCGGGAGGCAGAGTGGTATCTGGGCTGAGAGACAGGGGGACCAGGACCGTGAGGTAGAGAGTACCCAGGGCCAGGATGGAGAGAGACCCAAGGGCCTGAAGGTAGACGGAGACCAGGACCAGGAGGCACGGAGGTACCAGTGCTGGGAGGCAGATGGGGACCAGGGCCAAGAATCAGATGGGGACCAGGGCAGAGAGGCAGGGGGTGGACCAGGGCCAGGAGGTAGAGGTACACATGCACCGGGAAACAGGGGGATCAAGGCCAGGAGGTAGAGTGGTACCCGGGCCGGGAGACAGGGGTACCATGACCGGAAGGTATAGGGGACCAAGGGCCAGGAACGAAAGAGCGACCAGGGCCTGGAAGTAGAGGGAGACCAGGTCCGAGAGACAGGGAGGGACCAGGGCCGGGAGGCAGAGGGTGACCAGGGCGGGGAGGCAGACGGTTACCCGGGCCAGGGGCCAGGGGGTAGAGGGGTATCTGGGTCCGGAGACAGGGGGCCAGGGCCTGAAGGTAGAGAGGACCCAGGGCCTGGACGGAGAGAAAGGCCAGGGCCAGGAGGTAGAGGGAGACGAGAGCTGGCAGGCACAGGGGGACCTGGGCCGGTAGGCAGAGAGGAACCTGGTCCGGGCGAAAGATGGCGACCAAGGTAGGGAGGTAGAGGGGAACCTGGGCAGTAGGGAGAAGGGGACAAGGGCCGGAAGGTTGGGGGAGACCAGGGCCAGAAAGTAAAGTGGGACCAGGGCTGAAAGGCAGAGGGGGATCAGATCTGGGAGGCAGAGGGGTACCTGGGCCGGGAGACATTGGTACCAGGGACGGGAAGTAGAGAGGTACCCGGGTCGTGAGAGGGGGACCAAGGTCGGGAGGTAGAGGGGACCCAGAGCTGGGATGGAGAGAGACCCAAGGGCCTGGAGGTAGAGCGAGACCAGGGCCAGGAGTTCTTCTAGTCTTCTAGACTGTGAGCCCGTGGTTGGGTGGGGACCGTCTCTATATGCTTCCGACTTGTACTTCCCAAGCGCTTAGTACAGTGCTCTGCACACAGTAAACACTCAATAAATACGATTGAATGAATGAATGTATGAATGAGAGGCGCAGGGGTCCCAGGGTGGAAGGGACACAGGGGAGGACCAGGTCGGGGAGGCAGAGGGGAGCCTGGGCTGCGAGACGGGGTTCAAGCCTGGGAGGCAGAGGGGGACGAGGGCCAGGATTCAGTGGGGTATATGGGCAGGGACGCAGAGGAGGACCAGGGCTGAGAGGCGGGAGGGACCAGGGCAGGGACGGAGAGGGGGACCAGTAATGGGAAACAGAGGGGGACCTAGGTCAGGAGGCAAAGGGTGACCAGGAACAGGAGGTAGAGGTACACATGCCCGGGAAACAGGGGCACCAAGGCCAGGAGGCCGAGTGGTACCCAGGCCGGGAGACATGGGGACCATGACCTGAAGGTATAGGGGACCCAGGGCCGGGAACGAGAGAGGGACCAGGGCCTAGAGGTAGAGGGAGACCAGATCTGAGAGACAGTGAGGGACCAGGGCAGGGAGGCAGAGGGTGACCAGGGCGGGAAGGCAGAGGGTTACCCGGGACAGGGGTTAGAGGGGTACCTTGGTCTGGAGACAGGGGGCCAGGTCCTGAAAGTAGAGAGGACCCAGGGCCTGGACGGAGAGAAAGGACAGGGCCAGGTGGGAGAGGGAGACGAGGGTTGGCAGGCACAGGGGGACCTGGGCCAGTAGGCAGAGAGGAACCGGGTCCGGGCAAAAGATGGCGACCCAGGCAGGGAGGTAGAGGGGAACTAGGGCCGGAAGGAGAAGGGGATAAAGGCCGGAAGTTTGGAGGAGACCGAGGCCAGAAAGTAAAGTGGGACTAGGGCTGAAAGGCAGAGGGGAATCAGAGCTGGGAGGCAGAGGGGTATCTGGGCCGGGAGACATTGGTACCAGGGACGGGAAGTAGAGAGGTACCCGGGTCGTGAGAGGGTGGCCAGGGTCGGGAGGTAGAGGGGACCCAGGGCTGAGAAGGAGAGAGAACCAAGGGCCTGGAGGTAGAGCGAGACCAGGGCCAGGAGTTCTTCTAGTCTTCTAGACTGTGAGCCCGTGGTTGGTTAGGGACCGTCTCTATATGCTGCCGACTTGTACTTCCCAAGCGCTTAGTACAGTGCTCTGCACACAGGAAACGCTCAATAAATATGAATGAATGAATGAATGAATGAATGAATGAATGAGAGGCGCAGGGGTTCCAGGGCGGAGGGGACACTAGTGGGGACCAGGTCGGGGGTGGGGCAGAGTGGCACCTGGGCTGCGAGACGGGGTAAAGGACTGGGAGGCAGAAGGGGACCAGGGCCAGGATTCAGTGGGGTATATGTGCAGGGACGCAGAGGAGGACCAGGGCTGAGAGGCGGGAGGGACCAGGGCAGGGACGCAGAGGGAGACCAGTAATGGGAAACAGAGGGGGACCTAGGTCAGGAGGCAAAGGGTGACCAGGGCCAGGAGGCAGAGGGGTACCTGGACCGGGAAACAAAGGGAACAGGGCTGGGAGATAGAGGGGTACCTGGGCCAGAGGTCATGGGGACGAGAGCCGGTTGGTAGAGGGGCACCAGGGCAGTGAAGGAGAGAGACCAGGCCCAGGAGGTAGAGAAGCACCAGGGCAGGGAGGCAGAAGGGGACCAGGGCCAGGAGGCAGAAGGGTACCTGGGCCTGCAGTCAGGCGGACCAAGGCCGGGGAACGAGGGCCGGGATGTAGAGGGGTACCTGGGCCCGTGGACAGAGGGACCATGGCCGAGTGGCATGGGGGAACATGGCCGAGAGGCAGAGGGGGACTAGGGTTGAGAGGCGGGAGTGACCAGGGCAGGGACACAGAGGGGGACCAGGGCCGGGAAGTAGTGGGGTACCTGGGACCGAGGTAATGGGGCCGGTGGCAGTTTGGTAGAGGGGAACCAGGGCTGTGAATGAGTGGGACCAGGCCCTAGAGGTAGGGGGGAACCGGGGAAGGGAGGCAGAGGGGGAACAGGGCCAGGAGGCAGAGGGATACCTGGGCCGGGAGACGGGGTCCACGGCCGGGAGGCAGAGGGGTACCTCGGCTAGCAGTAAGGGGGACCAGGGCCGAGCGATAGTGGGGGACCAGGGCCAAGAGTCGGGCGGGACCAGGGCAGGGAGGCAGAGGTGTACCTGGACTGGGAAACGGGGACCAGGGCCGGGAGGTAGAAGGGACGCAGGACCGGGACCGAGAGAGTGGCCAGGGCCTGGAGGTAGAGGGAGACCAGGGCTGGCAGGCACAGGGGGACCGGAGCGAGCAGACACAGGGGGACCAGGGCCCAGAGGCAGAGGGGCACCAGGGCCAGGAAACTGATGGGTTCCTGGGCCTAGAGGCAGTGGGGGACCAGGGCCAGGAGGCAGAGGGGTTCCTCGGCCGGGAGGCAGAGGGGGATCAGGGCCGATAAGCAGGGGCTACCAGGATATGGAGGCAGAGGGGTACCTGGGCCGGGAGACAGGGGGACCAGGGCCACGAGGTAGAGGGGTCCCAGGGCCGGAATGGAGAGAGCCCCAAGGGCCTGAGGGTAGAGGGAGACAAGGACCAGGAGGCACTGGGGGACCAGGGCCGAGAGGCTGAGCCGGATAAAGGCTAGGAATCAGAGGAGGACCAGGGCCAGGAGGCAGAGGGGTACCTGGGCTGGGAGACAGTTGGACCAGGGCAGGGAGGCAGAGGGGTACCTGGGCCAGGAGACAGGGGCACCTGGGTCGGAAGCTAGAAGGATACCTAGCCCGGGAGAAGGCTGACCAGGGCCGGGAGACAGAGGAGTACCTGGGCCAGAAGGCAAAGGGGGAACAAGGCTGAGAAGACGGGGTGACAAGGGCAGTGTTTGCAAAGGGGAACCAGGGCCAGGAGGCAGTGGGGGACCAGGGCCAGGAGACAGAGGGGTACCTGGGCCAGGAGACGGGGGACCAGGGTCAAGAGGCAGAGGTGGACCAGGGCCAGGAGGCAGTCAGGGGTCATGGGTCCGAATCCTGGCTCTGCCAATTGTCAGCTGTGTGACTTGGGGCAAGTCACGTAACTTCTCTGAGCCTCAGTTCCCTCATCTGTAAAATGGGGATTAAGACTGTGAGCTCCCCATGGGACAACCTGATCTCTTTGTAACCTCCCCAGGGCTTAGAACAGTGCTTTGCACTTAGGAAATGCATAATAAATGCCATTATTATTATTATTATTATCTTATGGAAGAGATGGACGTTAATTAGAGTTAGGGGAAAGGGCAGAGTAGAAGGGCATATATTGAGTAATAATTGTAGTATTTGTTAAGCACTTAACATGTGCCAGCCACTGTACTGAGCTCAGGGGTGGATAAGAGCAAATCAGGTTGGACACAGTCCTTGCTCTTCATGGAGCTCACAATCTTAATCCTCATTTTACAGCTGAGTGAACTGAGCCACAGAGAAGTGACTTGACCTGCCCAAGGCCACACAGCAGAAAGGTGGTGTAGCTGGGATTAGAACCCATGACCTTCTGACTCCCAGGTGATTCCCAGGCCCAAGCTCTAGCCACTAAGCCATGCTGCTTCATGCTGCTCTGGGCCAAGCACTGGGGTAGATAGATACAAGGTAACCAATCAGACACAGTCCCTGTCCCTCTCATTCAAGGCAGGGAGAGCAGATTGTGGATCCCCATTTTACAGAGGAGAAAACTGAGGCAGCAGTTGGGTCGAAATATCTAGTGAAATTTGGGGTTATTGCGGCAGAGCTGAGTGTAGCTTTGATGGTGGGCGTTGGATCAGAAGGCTGAGAGTCCAGCTGGAGCTTTGATGTGTTTATGAAGAGAAAACTGGACTACACTAAAAAAAGAACAAAACCAAGTTCGTAATCAGTGATGAAAGAAACATCTTCATATCTGTAAGGACATTGGCCCCCTCAGAAGAGTTATCTTGCGATTGAGTGATCGAGTGAGGCTCTTTAATGTTTATACAAAGGTCTTCCCTCTTTAATCACGACTGCTGGAGAGCGTTCATGCTTTTGTGACCCAGTGCCACCAATTTTGCTAAAACTTTCCATGCGTATTCATCTTCTAAGTTATTATTATTATTATCAGCATTATTATTACTATTATCATTTTTCAGATCATATTTCCTCCAAGAGGCCTTCCCCCGTTAAGCCTCTTTTCTGTTAAGGCAACTTCCCCTCCCTCCTGGGTTGCCTTCGCACTTGTATCTGTACCCTTTTGCACTTGGTGAATATTCACCCCAGGCCCACAGCACTCAGGTACATATCCTTAAGCTAGACTGTAAGTTCCTGGTGGGCAGGGAATCCGTCTACCAACCCTGTCATATTGTCCTCTTCCAAGAGCTTAATACAATGCTCTGAGCAGAGTAAGTGCTCAATAAGTACCACTGATTGATTGATTGCCAAGGAGGGTTGTCCCTTCAGCCACGTGGTCAAAAGTCACCCGAGCCGCGGTGTGCTGGAGTGAGCCTGCCCTGGGCGCTGTCTGTCCTAGGATTTCTGTTCCGCTGGGGAATCTCTGACCGAAACCCACCCGTTGGGTGTGCGCAGCTCTGAGCAGTGAAGCACCGGTTGTTGGGGCAGGGGTCTCGGGCAGGTTTCCTCCAGAGGCCTGGGCCATCTGCCAGTGGTCTCTAGTGAGGCCGGGTGGCAATTGCACTGACTGCTTCTTTGGAGCAGGCAGGGTGGAGGGTGGTGGGACAGAGTACTTGGCAATACAGGGACCTTAAACTTCTCTTCAGTTGTCTGTGGGGGTGCCGAGAGCGGCTGCCCATTGGTAGGACACGCCCCGCTGACTCTGCTAGTCTTACCTGGTCCTTTTTAGTCAGGGAAGGCTTCCTGGAGGAAATGAGGTTTTCAAAGGACTCTGAAGATGGGGAGAGCTGTGGCCTGTCGGATGTGAAGGGGGAAAGTGAGGTGGAGACAGGGGGGCTGGGAATGGGCTTTGAGGATCACTGAGGAGAAGCACTGAGAGAAGCAGCATGGCTTCGTGAATAGAGCATGGTCCTGGGAGTTAGAGGGTCATCGGTTCTAATCCTAGCTCTGCCATTTGTCTGTTGTATGACCTTGGACAATCACTTAACTTCTCTGGGCCTCAGTTCCCTCATCTGTAAAATGGAGATTAAGACCCTGAGCCATATGTGTTCAACCTGACTATCTCGTATCTACGCCAGCCCTTAGAATAGTGCTTGGTACGTAGCAAGTGCTTAACAAGTTCTATTATTATTATCATTATTGTTTTAAACAGCTGCAGCAGCAGGCCAATCCCAAACAGAAATCAATCAGTCAGTGGTATCTGTTGAGCACATAATGTGCTTCTAGTCTAGACATTATTAACAATGAATAAGCAATTTATAATATTCCATATTAAAGTTATGTACATAACGGCTGTAGTGCCTGGGGTGGGGCAGAGATCAAATGTCAAAGGTCACAGATCCTAGTGCATAGACTACACAGAAGGGAAAACAATCCCTTCATACACATCTTCTTTTATTCCACCTTGCTGGTTGAGAGCTGCTCTGCAAACCTGGGCAGGGGCCCCCAGCGGCTGTTTTCCTTAGCTGGGTCCAGTAATTGAAGCAGTGGCCGTCCTCACGGGTCCGATAACATGGCATGGTATCAGAGGCTCCGGCTCCAAGCTTTACATACAGAGGTTCTTTGAAGAGTCCGTTTACCACATTTGCCCAGGGAAGGGCTGTTTTGATTTCCCAACCAGAGACAGGCCGAAAGGAATAGGATTTGCTGCCTCTCAAACAAGAGCTTTGTGTGCTCCTATTAACACCTAATTAGTTACTAATTAAGCTGGTGTGTGGGTGGGGGAGGGGGCGCGTGGGAGAGGGGGCAGGTGGGGAGTCTGTTACCAGAGGGAAAGGGGTTCTTGAGCAGAGCCCCTTCTCACCGAGCTGCTGACTGGGCTCGGGGCTCCGGGACCAGGTTTTTCAGGAGCTTTCATTCATTCAGCCATATTTATTGAGTGCCTTATTTGTGCAAGGTACTGTATTAAGCGCTTGGGAGAGCACAATATAACAATGAACGGACTCATTCCCTACCCACAGCGAGCTTACGGTCTCGAAACGAACCTCCAGTGTAGAGGAGCTTTTTCGGTGATGTCCGCTTCCCTTTTCTCCCTTTCCTCCTCTTTTTGAAAACTGGGCGAGACCATCCTGGAGCTGCCACACCCCGCAACTGCTAGGGTAGGGCTCCAGAATGTCCCTTGGGAAAGGTCCTGCCCCTCTGAGGTAAGACTTTTGGGTGGGATCCTGGTGCTCCTTCCCCGGGGTGTCGGAGGTTCAGCCGGTCACCCAGCAGGGTTGGACGTTCTCCCCAAAGCAGCTCCAAGCAGTGGCCCCAGTTTCCCCCGAGATTTACCTGCTTGCCACAACCCCAGGGCCCTGGGCACACATTTTTAGTGGGGGAGGAGGGCATTAATCCTGTGTTGCTTTAAGTGGGCTTAATTGAATAATGATGATAATGTGTTAGGAACAGCTATAATTACAGGCGGGGAGGGCGGGCTGGTTTTGTTAGATGGTGTTTTAGTCGAGACAATTATAGGGTTCATAAGAGGAGGTGGCATCTGCTCGCAACATGTTCCGGTTCAATCACGGCAGTTCCTTAGTGGTGTTTCCCCGAGGGGCTTTCTTTCTGCTCATCCCATAGTGGTCGGGGAACCTAAGAGTCCCTTTACGGGGTGTCCCTTTGCTTCAGCCTACTGCCATGACAACCAAACGTGAGGGGGGCCCTGGGGCGGGGAGAGTGCTCCCAGAGATCTCCAGCTATGGGGTTGTACCCGTTTTCACCCCTATAAAATTTGTGGAGGCTGGAACCCCCAACCTGCTTCCTTCTAGGTCGCCGGCATAAGACCTCCACCCTCCCAGGGAGGGTGGAAAAGACCTCCCAAACCACATCGTGACCCATCCGGTCTCTCAGGCTTCCTGGCTCTGACTTTGGCTGCCCCCTCAATGGCTCAGTTCTTGTGCCCTTCCTTTGTCCTTGCCTGGAACCAAGTCTTGGTTGAGAGCTCTCGTGACCTAAAGTTGCCCGCTTTCGGAATCCTTTTGGTTTGCGGGGAATGAGTTTGACTTCTTTCCATGAAGGGACTGGGGGGCAAGTGTCCTATAAGCTTCGGAATTAGGTAGGTAGGTAAGTAATGTTGGTTATTGAGCATCCATTGAGCTCAGTGCACTGAGACACCTTCCCTTCCCTCAAGGAGCCCACACTCTTAATGGGGGAGAGACATTACAAATCTTTACAAAGCAGGAGACGGAAGTAGTTTGACTGTTCAGTTGATTATGCATACACAGAAGTGCCATGGAAGAGTTGAAATCAATACGGAAGTGTTAGAAGGGCTGTTGGGTTGAGGTGACTCTGGAGGCTGGAGTTTTATTGGGGAAGGTTGCTGGAAGCATTCAGTACAGTGCTCTGCACACAGTAAGCCATCAATAAATGCCACTGATCGGAAAAGTTGGGGCCCCAGGAGGGTGGCTCTGAATGTGGGAAGAACCTGTCTATGGAGGGAAGAAGGGAGGAAGGGAGTGTCAGGCCAGGAAACCAGCAAGAGCAAGGGGTTGAAAGTGGAGGAGTTGAAAGTGAGGTACATCAATGAAGGCTTAGCTGAGAGGAACAAAGAGAGTAAGCTGGAGAGTGGAGGGGAAGAGGGTTGAATCAGAAGATGGAGACAGCTGGTGGGTAGTCCTCAAGGAGTGGTTCTTTCACGTGCATGTCGAGTTGTCCTGATTTGTAGTTATGGATTTGACATCACCCACCCCCACCCAACACCTCCATTTGGGGAACAAAATGGTGGGTGAGGCGACTGGCAGGTACCGGAGGAATTGAGCCACGCAGGTCAATTTTTCAAATTGACCCTCAGTAATTCACTCAGGTTGATGAAGCTTGTGCTGACTTACTCATGTTTTGGTTGGCAGCCAGAATGATATGGTGGCCATGGAATGGGGCAGCGTGGGGTCCATGTCTCCCAGCATTCTCAGGTGCCCACACTATGGGACCCAGAAGGCCACGGGACAAGAACGGAGCACGCTCCAGCCCTTCTAAAACAGTCGAGGCATATCAAATAACCTGGAGCAGCTGCGGACGTCAGCTCAGGGAAGGCAGAGCAGTTCAGCCTCCCTTCCGGGATGGCCGTATGTTGTTTCCCAGTTATGCAGAGTGGCCTACGTGAGTCCTGCCCTATCCAGGTTGTAGCTGGGTCAGCTGGGTACAGCGAAGCCACTGCACGGAGGCTTGAGGGTGGGAGCGGAACATGGGGTCTCCGAGAGAAGGGCTCGAGCCTGTCTCTGTGCCAGGTAAAGGCTCCATGCCACCCCCTCCCTTGCCTCATGGCCCGGGGTTGCTGGCCACCTGCCACCCTCCCTCACTCCGATACTGTTTGGAATGTGCGGCGGTGGCCCTCGGGGAGACACGAGTGGGCTGGCCTCTTTCTGCAGTGCTCTTGGGGTGGAACTGGCCTGCTGTATGGATTCTGCTCTTTGCTTTCACAACCCACCTCTCCAAGAGAAGCAGCGTGGCTCAGTGGAAAGAGCACGGGCTTTCGAGTCAGAGGTTGTGGGGTCAAATCCCGGCTCTGCCAATTGTCAGCTGTGTGACTTTGGGCAAGTCACTTAACTTATCTGTGCCTCGGTTCCCTCATCTGCAAAATTGGGACTAAGACCGTGAGCCTCCTGTGGGACAACCTAATCACCTTGTAGCCTCCCCAGCGCTTAGAACAGTGCTTCGCACGTAGTAAGCGCTTAATAAATGCCATTCTTCTTCTTATTATTATTTTTACCCGGGATGGGAGACAGAGGGAAACCTGGGACGAGAAGCAGGGATGACCAGGGCAGGGAGGCATATGGGACCTGGGCCGGGAGGCAGAGCAGTACCTGTGTCAGGAGACAGGGGGACCAGGGCCAGGAGGTAGAGGGGAGCCAGAGCCAGGAGGCAGAGGGGTACCTGGTTCTGGAGACATTGGGACTAGGGTCAGGAGGTCGAGGGGACCCAGGGCCGGGACAAAGAGAGGCCCAACGTCTCTGGAAGTAGAAAGAGACCAGGGCCGGGAGACAGAGGGCACCAGGGCCGGGAGGTAGAGGGGGACCAGGGCCGGAAGATAGAGGGGTACCTGGGCCGGAAGGCAGAGTGGTACAAGGGTAAAGAGGCAGGGAGTCAGTGGGGGAACAGGGCTGGGAGGCAGAGATTGACCAGGGCTGGAAGACAGATGGGTACTTGGGCCCGGAGATGGGGGACCAGGCCCGAAAGGTAGAGGGGACCCAGGTCCAGGACAGAGAGAGACCGAAGGGTCTGGATGAAGAAGGAGAATGGGGCCGGGAGTCAGAAGGGGACCAGGGCCGGAAGGTAGGGGGGATCAGGGCCAGGAGGTAGAGGGGTACCAGTGCTGGGTAAAGGGGCACCAGGCGCGGGAGGCAGAGGGGTACCTGGGCGGGAGAACGGGGGACCAGGGCTGGGAGGAAGAGGGGACCCAGGGACGTGATGGTGAGTGGCCCAAGGGCCTGGAGGTAGAAGTAGACTAGGGCCGGGAGGCAGAGGGAGACCAGGGCCAAGAGGAGGGGGGCCAGGGTAGCGAGTCAGAGGGCGACGCGGGCCAAGAGGCAGTGGGGGTGCTGGGCCAGGAGACAAGGCGACCAGGGCTGGGAGGTAGAGGAGGCCCAGAGCCAGAACGGAGAGTGACCCAAGGTCCTGAAGGTAGAACAAGACCGATCCGGGTGGCAGAGGGGGACTAGGACCGGGAGGCAGAGGGGGATCAGGACAGGGCGGCAGAGAGGGAACAGGGCCAGGAGGCAGAAGGGTTACCTCGGTCGGGCGACGGGGGACCAGTGCCTGGAGGTAGAGGGGAACCAGCATCGGGATGCAGAGAGACCCATGGGCCTGGACGTAGAAGGAGGCAAAGGCCAGAGGCACAGGGGGAAAAGGCCAGGGGAGAAGAGGTGGACCAGGGACGGGAGGCAGAGGGGGACCAAGGCCAGGAGGCAGAGGGGGACCAGGGCCAGGAGGCTGAGAGGTACCTGGGCTGGAAGGCAAAGGGGGACCAGGGTCAAGAAAGGGGAAGAGAAGGGAAGGGAGGCAGATGAGGATCAGGGCCTGGAGGCAGAAGGGGACCAGGGCCAGGAGGCAAGGGGTTCCTAGGCTGGGAGCCAGGGGACTAGGGTCAGGAGGCTTGGGTGACTAGGGCTGCCGGGGCCCGGAGAAGGGAGACGAGATTCGGGATACAGAGGGGGACCAGGGCCAGGAGGCAAGGGGTTCCTGGGACGGGAGATTGGGGACTAGGGTCTGGAAGCTTGGGTGACCAGGGCCGGGAGGCAGAGAAGGATCAGGGCCAGCAGGCAGAGAGGTACCGGGACCCGGACAAGGGGGACTCGGGTCGTGAGGCAGATGGGGACCAGGGCTAGGAGACAGAGGAGTACCTGGGCGGGGAGACTTGGGTTCCAGGGCCGAGAGACTGGGGGACCTAGGCCAGGAGGTAGAGGGTCCCAGGGCCGGGACGGAGAAAGGGGCCAGGGCTTGGAGTTAGAGGGAAACCAGGGCTGGCAGAACAGGGGGACCCATGGCCGGGACGGAGTGAGTCCCATAGCCCATGGCTTGGAGGGAGAGGGGGACCAGTGCAGGGAGGAAGACGGATACTTGGGCCGGGAGACAGGGGGACCAGGGCCGGAAGTTAGAGGGAGACCAGGGCTGGCAGAACAAGGGGATCAGGGCATTGAGGTAGAGGGGACCAATGGCCGGGTCGGAGAAAGACCCAGTGGCCTGGAGGTGGTGGGAGACCAGGGACGGGAAGCCCAAAGGGACCAGGAGTTGGGGGACTAGGGCTGGGAGGCCCATTGGTGGGTAGGGACCGTCACTATGTGTTGCAAATTTGTACTTCCTAAGGGCTTAGTACAGTGCTCTGAAGACAGTAAGAGCTCAATAAATATGATTGAATGAATGAATGCGTGACCAGGGTCCGGAGGCAGAGGGGTACAAAGGCCGGTAGACGGGGGACCAGGGCCGGGAGGCAGAGGGGCATCTGGGCCGAGAAGCGGTGTGACAAGGTCAAGGAGGCAGAGGACGACCAGGACCGGGAGAAAGAGGGGGACCAGGGCCGGTAGACAGGGCGACCAGGGTCGGGAGGCAGAGGGGTCCCTGGCCGGGAGACAGGTGGTCAGGGCCGGGAGTCAGAGTGATACCTGTGCCGGGAGACAGGGGGACTAGGGTTGAGAAGCAGAGCAGATCCAGGCCCAAGAGGCAGCGGGTGACCAGTTCAGAGAGGCAGAGGCTGACCTGGGTCAGGAAGCAGAGGGGGACCAGGGCGGGAATGCAGAGGGGAACCAGAGCCGGGAAGGCAGAGGGGAAACAGGGCCCGGAAGGCAGAGGGGTATCAGGGCCGGGAGGCAGGAGCAGAAGAACGCCAGGAGGCTGAGGGGTACCTGAACGGGGAGACAGGGGGACCAGTGCCGGGAGGTAGAGGGGTACCTGGGCCGGGAGGGAGATGGGGACCACGGCAGTTGGCAGAGGGGCACCATGACCAGAAGGAGGAGGGGTACCTAGGCCAGGAGCCAGTGGACCAGGGCCAGGAGCCAGAGGGGTACCTGGTTCTTGAGGCTGGGGCACCAGGGCCGGGAGGTAGGGGGAACCCAGGGCTGGGAGACCGATAGGGACCAGGGTAGGGAGGCAATGGGGGACCAGGGCCAGGAGGCAGAGGGGTACCTGGGCCGGGAGACACGGAGTCAGGGCTGGGAGGGTGGGGGTAACCAGGGCCAAGAGGTAGAGGGGTACCTGGGCCGTAAGGCAAAAGTGGATCAGGGACGAGAAGCAGTGGGGAACAAGGGCAGTGAGCCAGAGGGGGCCAGTTCCTGGAGCCAGAGGGGGACCAGGGCTAGGAGGCAGAGACATACTTGGGCCGGGAGACGGGGGACCAAGGTCGGAAGGCAGAGGGGGACCTGGGCCGGGAAACGGAGACCAGATCTTGTGGGCAGATTTGTTCCTCTGCTTCCTTGCCATTATCCCCCGCTTCTTGGAACTGAAGGGGAACTAGGGACGTCAGGCACAGGGGAACCAGGTACGGAAGGCAGAGCTGGACGAGGGCAGGTTGGCAGGGGGCATCAGGGCCAAGAGGAGGGGGGCGACCAGTTCAGGGAGGCAGAGAGGGACAAGGACCTGGGAGCTGGGAGTGACCTGGGCCGGGAGGCAGAGGAGGACCTGGGCGGGGAGGCAGAGGAGTACCCGGGCCGGTAGATGGTGGACCGGGGCCGGGAGGTAGAGGGGGACCAGGGCCAGGAGGCAGTGGGTTACCTGGGCCGGGATGCAAAGGGGGACCAGGCCCAAGAAGGGTGGGGGACAAGGTCAGGGAGGCAGAGGGGGACAAGGTCCCTTAGATAGGGGACCAGAGACGGGAGGCAGAGGAGTACCTGGGCCGGGAGACAGAGGGCCTGAGGCTGGGAGGCAGAGCGGTACTTGTGCCAGGAGACAGTGGGACTAGGGCTGAGAAGCAGAGGGGAACCAGGGCCGAGAGGCGGGGGGCGACCGGGTCAGAGAGGTAGAGGCTGGCCAGGGCCGGGAAGCAGAGGAGAAGTAATCATGATGATGGTATTTATTAAGCCCTTAATGTGTGCCAAGCACCGTACCTAAGCCCTCGGGTAGATAGAAGAAAATCAAGTTGGACACAGACCCTGTCCCATTCAGATTCATTCATTCAATCGTATTCATTGAGCGCTTACTGTGTGCAGAGCACTGTACTAAGCTCTTGGAAAGTACAAGTCGGGAACATATAGAGACGGTCCCTACCCAACAGTGGGCTCACAGTCTAGAAGGGGAAGACAGAGAACCAAACAAAGCATATTAACAAAATAAAATAAATAGAATAAATATGTACAAATAAAATGAATAGGGTAATAAATATGTTCAAACATATATACATATATACAGGTGCTGTGGGGAGGGGAAGGAGGTAAGGCAGGGGGGATGGGGAGGGGTAGGAGGGGGAGAGGAAGGAGGGGGCTCAGTCTGGGAAGGCCTCCTGGAGGAGGTGAGCTCTCAGTAGGCTTTGAAGGGATCTCAGTCTAAATTGGAGGGAGAACGGGAATTTAATCCCCACTTTCCAGATGAGGAATCTGAGGCACAGAGATGTTATGGGAACGTGACTACCAGCTCTGTTTGATTGTACTCTCCCAAGCACTTAGCACAGTGCTCTGCACACAGTAAGTGCTTAGTAAGTACAGTTGCTTAATGAACTTGTCAAAGGTCCTGCAGCGGGCAGGTGGTGGAGCTGGGATTAGAAACCAGGGCCTCTTACTCCCGGGTCCATGCTCTTTCCTCTAGGCCACACTTTTCCCCTTGCTGCTTACCAATGCTTTTCCTCCTAAGGACTGGGTGTTTGTTCATCTTCTCCAATTTTGAGCATTGTCATTTTTTTTCTCGAGATTCAAACATGATCCCATTTTGCTGATGTCAAAAGTTCCACTTGTATATAAGCCAAATGGATTTTACATGACTCAGTGGGACAGTGGGGTGACAGAGTAAGCGCTCAAAAGCTGTTGACCCTGGTTAACGGCTTGAAGAGTGCTTGGTCTCAGTGAGTCTGAAAGCCATACTGTGGGGCACGGTATTTCAGGAAGCGGATAATGATAATAAGAACGATGATATTTATTAAGCATTTACTGTATGTCCATTACTGTACAAAGCGCTGGAGTAGAGAAAAGCTAATCAGGTTGAACACAGTCCCTGTCCCACATGGGGCTCACGGTTTTAATTCCAGTTTTCCAGCTGAGGGAGAAGTCAAGTGACTTGGCCGATGTCACCCAGCAGACAAATGAGAGCCGGGATTAGAACCCAGGTCCTCCCGACTCCCGGGCCCAGGCTCTATCCTCTAGATCGTGCTGCTTCTCATAGCGGGATGGCATGTTGGCGGACGTAAGTCTTACAGCGATTGCTCTTTCCTAGGGAAGGCTTTCGATTCTGAAAATCTGCACTGAGAAAACCCCGCTGGGCGAGGACGTATCCTTAGAAAGTTTGGCAGCGCAGACCCACCAGTTCTCCGGAGCCGACCTCAGTAACCTGTGCCTAGAAGGGAGTTCCCACATGGGGGTCAGTTAGCGCAGGGCTCAGAGCAGAGGAAGTGCTCAGGAAATACTGTGAATTGGAGGAGGTGCCAGCGGGAGAGAGGGGGCCACCCGGGAGAGGATTGAGACAGAGCTCGGTATTCCGGCCTGACTCTGTTCGGATGTCCCGGGAGATCGGAAGTCTTCAGTCTGGACATCAGCTCTCCCTGGATTCCATCTACATTCCCCCACTTCCTGCAGGCAGCCATCCCAGGTGAACCAGTAGTTTAGGGGGAAGGCAGTTTCCCACCCGTCAAACTCAGCCTCGCCCTTTTTGTTGCCCCTCCCCGACGGCATCTCCCCCTGCCCTAGCCAACCCAACGAACCGGAGAAGTCATTTTAGGTTTTGGTTATTTTGGTTCAAATTTCCCAAAGGGCTCAGGAAGCCTGAAGGATATTTGGAGGAGAATCCTGTCATTCTAGACTGTACACTCCTTTTGGGCAGGGAATGTGCCTGCTAGTTTGGTTGTCTTGGATTCTCCCAAGTGCTCAGTACAGTGCTTTGCACAATAGTAAGTGCTCAATAAATAGCATCGATTGATAGCTTAGCACACGTGTTTCCGAGGCGAGAGGTCATTGGGGTACCTCTCTCATGGAGAGTGCACCAGTAGTAACCACTGATTCAATGGTAAATTGGTAGGAAGATGACATTCATTCATTCATTCATTCAATCATTTATTGAGCGCTTAGTATATGCAAAACACTCTACTAAGCGCTTGGGAGAGAGTAAAAAGTCACCTTTTCCTACCACCTCCCAAGACTGAGTTCTGAGCTTATTATTCTGTAGTCTCTTGCTTGGAGCTGCTCCCACAGACTTGTTCCTGAAAGTGGGGTAGAAAGAAGTTTGACCTCCCCACCTGTTCCATCAAACTAACAGCTTTGCTCGATTCCCTTTAAGGCCGCCTTGCTGGCTCTGCAGAAGAACGGTCTGGAAGCCACCCCCGTGAAACCGAAGCACTTCGTGAGATCCCTAGTGACCGTGTGACCGTCGATACGCCAGAAAGACTTGGAGTTTTATGAAGGCTTATTTAGAAAACAAGAATTATTCTCTGATTTAGAGAAGCTGTAAAGACCGCCCGTCCATTTTTTGGTCCTGTGGACTGCAACCTCACATTTGGGTGCTTGATTTTTGTGTCCGGAAGATGACCCCAGTGTTCTGTCACCGTCCACGCGTTTTCGTATCTGGGAAAGAGCAATTATTGCCTGCTTCTTTATAAAGGACCTTTAATTACCGTTTGACCGAAACATGCCTCTCTTCATTTGAGGAGCCAGAATTCTAAGCCACCGTTCAGATAGAGGTAATATTAATAATGATAATAATGGTATTTGTTAAGGTAATGGTCAGGGAATGTGTCTGTTTTATTGTTTCGTTGAACTCTCCCGAGCGCTTAGAATGGTGCCCTGAACACATTAAGCACTCAATAAATATGATTGGTTGATTGGCTTACTGTGTGCAGAGCACTGTGCTAAGCCCTGGCAAGAGGACACAGGTGGGACTTGGACAGAGACCCTCTCCCAAGGGGGTGCTCCATCTGTGACTCTAGGTCACATCGGGAGCAAGTACGCAAACATTAAAACAGCATCAAGGGCCAGGGACAAATACACAGTGCACAAAATCCAGGTTAAGGACTCTCCCAAGTCTTTTTAGTTTATTTTGATGTTTGTTAATCGCTTTACTACCTGTCAGGTGCATTGTTCTAAGCACTAGGGTAGACACAAGCTAATCAGGTCGGATACAGTCTGTATCCCACATGGAGCTCACAGTCTTAATCTCCATTTTCCAGATGAGATGACTGGGGCTCAGTGAAGTGACTTATCCCAGGTCATACAAACAAGGTATCCCAGGTCAGGCAAACAAGTGGCAGAGTCGGAATTAGAACCTGGGGCCTTATGACTCCCGGGCCCGCGCTCTATCCAGGGGGCCACACACTCCTGCCCTGGGGAGTTGCCCATGCAACAGGCATGGGAATATAATTCCACCCAGCACGTTTGGGCCCAAGTCCCCAGTGTCAGCCACCTTCTTGGTTGAGGGTTTTTGGGGTTTTCCTTTATGGTACTAAGCACTTTTCATTCATTCAATTCTATTTATTGAGTGCTTACTGTGTGCACAGCACTATACTAAGCGCTTGGAAAGTACAATTCAGCAACAGAGACAATCCATGCCCACAATGGGCTCACAGTTTAGAATGGGGGAGACAGACATCAAAATAAGTGAACAGGCATCAATAGCATCAGTATAAATAGAATTATAGATAAATGTACAGTAATAAATAGAATTATAAATATATACATACATACAGAGGTACCGGGAGGCAGAGGAAAGTGGGGAATTAGTTTGGGAAGACCTCCCGGAGGAGGTGAGCTTTCAGTAGGGCTTTGAAAGAGGGAAGTGTGCTAGTTTGGCAGATTTGAGGAGGGAGGGCATTTCAGGCCAGAGGTAGGCCCAAGGGTCAACGGCGGGACAGGCAAGAACGAGACACAGTGAGAAGGTAAACGGCACCAGAGGAGTGGAGTGTGCGGGCTGGGATGTAGAAGAAGAGAAGAGAGGTGAGATAGGAGGGGGCGAGGTGATAGAGAGCTTTGAAGCCAATAGGAGTCTTTGCTTGATAGAAAGGTTGGTAGGCAACCACGTACTATGTACCAGGCACTTTACTAAAAGCTGGGGTAGGTCCAAGCTGATCAGATCGGACACAGTCCCTGTCCTGCCTTAGCTCACGATCTTCATCTCCATTTTGCAGATGAGGTGACTGAGCCAAAGAAAAATGAAGTGACTTCCCAAGGTCACGCAGCAGAGTGTTGTATTATTAACCATATTTATTAAGTGGTTACTATATGCAAAGCACTGTGCTAAATGTTTGGGAGAGGACAATATACCATCAAACACATTCCCGGCCTACAACCGAGCTCACGGTACATAGGGGGAAACAGACATTAATATAAATAGATAAATAAATTACAGATATGTACATATGTGTCATGGGAAAGGGAGATAGGATGAGTGAAGGAGCAAGTATGAGTGGAAAGGAAGGTAGTGGAAGAAAAGTGCTCAGTCAGAGAAAGCTTCCTGGAGGAGATGGGCTTTCGATAAAGCTTTACATTGGGGGAGAACAATTATCTGTATGAAAGGAGGAAGGGAGTTTCCAGGCCAGAGATAGGTTGTGGGTGAGAGGTCGGCAGCGAGAGAAATGAGATCGAGGTACAGCTGAGAATGTTAGCAACAGAGGAACAAATTTACAAGCTGGGTTGTAGGAGAGTAGCAAGGTGAGGTAGGAGGGGGCGAGGCGATTACGTGCTTTAAAACCAATGATGAGTTTTTGTTTATTGTGGAGGTAGATGGGAAACCACTAGAGTTTCTAGTGGGAAAACAAGACATGAATGTTTTTGAAGAAAAATGATTCGGGGAGCAGAGTGGAGTATGGACTGGAGTGGGCAGAGACAGGAGGCAGGGAGGTCAGCAAGGAGGCTGATACAGTAATCTAGGCGGGCTAAGATAAGTGCTTGTATTAATGTGGTAGTTTGGACGGAGACGAAGGGGTGACTTTTGGCAAGGTTGGGAAGGTAGAACTGACAGGATTTAGTGATGACTTGAATATGTGGGTGGAATGAGAGAGGAGTCAAGGATAATACCAAGGTTATGGGCTTGAGAGACAGGAAGGATGGTGGTGCCGTGGGTAGCGATGGGAAAGTGAGCAGGAGGACAGGGTTCCTGGGGGAAGAAATGTTCAGTTTTAACCATATTAAGTTTGAGGTGATGAGAGGACATCCTTGAAATAAGGAGGAAATGCAAGACTGCAGAGAAGGAGCGAGATCAGGGCTGGATTGGGGTGTCATCAGCATAGAGGTGATAGTTGAAGCTGTGTGAGCGAATGATTTTTTCAAGGGAGTGTAGATGGAGAAAAGACAGGGACCCAGAACTGAACCTTGAGGGACACCGAAAGTTAGGGGATGGGCTCAGAGGAAGCAGTGAGGTGAGGGAGGCCCTCCCACTCATACCAGTGAAGCGAATGTCTTTTGGATTTTGGGGGCCAGGAGAGAGGGGTCCTGAGCATGTACCATTGTCGGGCAGGGGGTTGCTCTGGTGAGGAGGCAGGGGGAGGTAGAAACTTCCACTTGGGCTCCTTGGAGTTCAGCCATCAAATGCGCCCAAGGAGGCTTCTGGGAATCAAGTGACAAAACCCAGAGTTCCTAAGTTTTCCATCTGATGGTGGAGAGTAGAGGGCAGGAGTTGGGGAACTTGCCCAGTCTCCCCTCTCCCATTAGTACCGTCCAAAGGAGGAAGAAGGTTCTGGAAGCCACTGGCAGCTGGGACACTGAGAGGGCTGTGGAGGCCTGAAGTGAATCCCTGTCCGTGGCCGACTTGTCCTGCTCTACCTGGGTGTTGTCTGGTGAGTGAATGATTTGATTCGGGGTGGGGGGGACCAGTGTTTGGGGGCGAGGGGTTGTCTTTGAGGGGACCCAGCGTTCTGGGACCAACAGGGGGCTATAGCCCAGCATAGCAGTAACATCCCTATGGCAGCCATCTGAGGCAGACTTGTTACAGCCTGCCGTGATGGTGGCGGCAGCCCCTCAAGACTCAGCCTAGTGGGAAATGATGCTAATAATTATGGTATTTATTAAGCGCTAACAATTTGCCACGTACTGTTCTAAATGCCGGGGAAGATACAAATTAATCAAGTTGGACACAGTCACTGTTCCCCGTGTGGCTCACAGCCTTAATCCCCATTTTACAGATGAGGGAACTGAGGCCCAGAGAAGTGAAGTGACCTGGGCACATTCCCGCAGCAGACAAGTGGCAGAGCCGCGATTAGAACCCAGGTCCTCGTAACTCCCAGGCCCATGCTCTACCTACTAAACCATGTAGCTACTGCCCCTCCCTCCTCTCCTCAGGATGCCACGCCCTGGGCACACAGCTGTCCACACGCCACCACTTGTGACTTGCTAACCTCAGGTGGCATCCGTTGTTGGGTAGGGACCGTCTCTATATGTTGCTGACTTGTACTTCCCAAGCCCTTAGTACAATGCTGTGCACACAGTAAGCGCTCAATAAATACGACTGAATGAATTAAGGGCCACCCCTGTTGGGAACACTCATTAATCAACGGCATTCATTCATTCATTCATTCAATCGTATTTATTGAGCTCTTATTGTGCGCAGAGCACTGTACTGAGAGCTTGGGAGAGGACGGTAGACAATAGGGCACGGGCCTGGGAATCAGAAGGACATGGGTCCTAATCCCAGCTCTGCCATTTACCTGCTGTGCGATTTTGGGGAAGTCACTTCGCTTCACTGAGCATCAGTTCCCTCATTTGTAAAATGGGGATTCAACACATGGACGGTGTCCTACCTGATGACCTAGTATCTACTTCAGCGCTTAGAACAGTGCCTGACACAAAGTGCTTATAAATGCCATTTTAACACAAATATAGTAAAGAGAGACTAGAGCTCTAATCCCAGCTCTGCCAGTGGCCTGATCTCTGTGACCTTGGACACGTCTTCTCTTAGTTACGTCATCTCCTTCCCAATTACTGAATTAATATAGTTTTAGTTATGGTACCTGTTGAGCACTTACGCTGTTCTAAGCACTGAGGTAGATACAGACCTCCCCCCGACCTGCCTGCCCTGCCCTCAGCAGCTCGTTTCAAAGGCCGCCCTCCCTCCTCTCTTCCTCCTTTAAAAGTATTTTGTTAAGCACTTACAATGTGCCAAGCACTGTTCTGAGAGCTGGTGTTGATACATAGTAATCGGGTTGTCCCACTTGGGGCTCACGTATTAATCCCCATTTTACAGATGAGGTCACTGAGGCACAAAGAATTTAAGTGGCTTGTCCAAGCTCACACAGCAGACAAGTGGCAGAGCTGGGATTAGAACCCTTGGCCTTCTGACTCCCAAGCCCGTGCTCTTTCTACTGTCACGCTGATTTCCTCTCTTTTCCCTCGTTTCCTTCTCCCCTTCTTCCTCTCTCATTGCTCCCTCCTGCTCCTCTCACTCCTCTGCCCCTTTCTTTGTCCCTGCCCCTCCCTCCTTCCTGCCCCTCTCCCTCGCTCCTGGACTCACTCTCCCTGCTCCCCTGGGGGCCACCTCTCCCAGCCCGTCCTGACCAGACTCTCCCCTGCCTGCTTGTTCCCTCCTTGGCTGGCCACCATGGGCATCTTCCAAATCCTGATGAAGAAGAAAGAGGTCGGCAGTCTTCCCCTCCCTCGGCCCCTTCCTCATTTCCCCCTGCCCCTGTCTGTTCCTTCGACGTTCCTTATGTCCTCCCTCATACTCCCACCAAGCCCGACATCCCTATTTTCTCCCCACTTCCTTTGCCTCCCTGTTACCCCCACCTCCCTCTTCCCAAATCTCTCCACTGCAACTACCTCAACCTTCTTTCCTCTGCTCCTCCTCTGCTCCCTGCTACACCTACCTCCGTCCCCCAACTCTTTCTCCCCCCAGTCTCTTTCCCCTGCTGCCTCTTCCTCCCGCTTCTTCCCCCGTTCCCTCCCCATCTCCACCCATCTCCCCCCTCCACCTACTCTCCCCAAACTCCTCCCCCATGTCCTCTTACCATCTCCTCCCCTGATAACCCTACCTCCTTTCCCCCACTTTCTCCTCCCCATTTTCTCCCCTCACTTTCCCTCATTTCCTCCTCTTTTACCCCTACCTTTTTCCAACTTCCTTATTCCCCTACCTCCTCCCCATCTCCTTCCCCGACCTCCTTCTCCCCCATCTCCTCCCCCTGCTACCCTAACCCCTTCCTCCACATCCTCTTCCCATCTCCTCCCTTGCTACTCCTACCTCCTTCCCCCCACTTTTTCCTCCCCATCTCCTCCCCCCCGCTATCCCTATTTCCTCCCCTCACTTACTCCTCCCCATCTTCTACCCCCACTGTCCCCCATTTTTCTCCTTGGCTACTCTTACCTCCTTTCTTCCCCCATCTCCTCCCATCTCCTCTTCCCACCTCCTTCTCCGCCAATCTCTTCCCCTCTCTATCCCTCCCTCCTCCCCAATCTCCTCCCTGTTACCCCTATCTCCCCACCCCCCACCTCGGTTCCTGTTTTCCCTCAATCTCCTCCGCCCTGCCACCCTTCCCCCTCCCAACCCAGCTCCCCTAGGGTCACCTGACCCTTGAGCCCCGGGCCCTGACCGCCATCTGTGCCTTGGCCGCTCCCCAGCTCATCCCACTGGCCACCACAGTCACCATCGCCGGGTTGGGAGCCATCTCCGTGTCCGTGTATTCTCTCTTCAAGACCGCCGTCAAGTGATTAGCAGGCCCCAGGACCTGTCCGGCAGTCAATCCATCAATCGATCAGTCGGTGGCATTTATTGAGCACTCACTGGGTGCAGAGCACTGCACTAGTGCTCGGGAGACTACAGTAGAACAATGTAACGGACACACTCCCTACCCACGGTGAGCTTACAGTCTAGAGAGGGAGGCAGACGAGTATGAGAAGTGACAGAGTGTAGGGATAGAAACCTAAGTGCTTTGGAATAGGGATGGGGTGAGTATCAGTGGCTTAAGGGGCATCCATACAACAACTACTCTCCCTGCCTTCAAAGCCTTATTGGAGGCACATCTCCTCCAGGAGGCCTTCCCCAACTAAGCCCTCCTCTTCTCCCACTCCCTTCTGCATCTCCCTGACCTGTCCCTTTATTCATCACCCAACCCCCACAACTAGCTCCACAGCATGGAGGTACATATCTGTAATTTATTTCTAATTAATGTCTGTCTCTCCCTCTAGACTGTACGCTTGTTTTGTAGGGAGGGAACGCGTCTGCTAATTCTGTCGTACTGGGCTCTCCCAAGCACTTAGGACAGTGTTCTGCATACAGTAAGTGCTCAATAAATACCACTGATTGATTGATTCATTCAATTCCTGTTCAGGGCTGCTGGGGTTTGGTGGGGTTGAAGGAGAGTACAACATAATTAAATCAATCAATGGTATGATCAATCAATTAATGAGCACTTGCTGTGCGCGGAGCACTGTACTGTTTGGGATTACAACAAAACAATACAGTCAATCAATCAATGGTATTTATCAAGCACTTACTGTATGCAGAGAACTGCACTAAGTGTTTGGGAGAGTACAATAAACAGAATCGGTAGACACGGTCCCTGCCCACACCGGGCCTGCAGTCTAGAAACGAGCTAACAATCAATGCTATCGATTGGGTTCTCTCTGTGTGCAGAGCACTGCATTAAGTGCTTTCACGAGTACAATATAACAGATTTGGTAGACACGGTTTCTGCCCACAACAAGCTTAGAGTCTAGACACGAGTTTACAACCGATGGTACTTACTGATCTCTTACTGTGTGCAGAGCACTGCACTAAGCGCTTGGACGAGTACAATATAAGAGAGATGATAGACCCGTTCCCTGCCCCCAATGAGCTTCCAGTCTGGGGGTGCGGGGGGCGGATGGGAAGTTCAGAAATGTCATTTTCAGGGGAACACTACAACCGCTTAGCGTCTTTGCTAACGGATGCCATCTTGGGCTTCAACCCCAACAGGTCCAAAACTCCAGAGCCGTGGGAGAACGTGGATCCTACCCAGGTTCAAAAGGTAGCGGGCCCACCTCCACCCCATCTTCTGAAGGGCCCCTCCGTCCCCCGCTGAACAATGGCAGGCTCCTTGACCTGATGACCTTGGTACTGAGCCCAATCGTCTCAGAGGGGCAGCTGCCCGCAGCCTCCCTGCCCTACCCTGCCCTGCCCTCTGGGCCCCGGGAAAAGGGGCATTGGTGCCACTTCTCGGTGTGTGGGTGGGGAAGGGAGGAAGCACGGGGGCATTTGAGCAGGGTGGGCCGGTCGACTTGGGAGAGCAGGTGGACCAGAAAGGCCATCTCCTGGAACCTTATGATGCCAGTCTGACCCAGGGATAAGGAGGGACACTGCGGGAGTGAAACAACCATTTTGTTTTTGTTTTTTATGGTATTTGTAAGGCACTCACTATGGGCCAGGCATTGTACTAAGCATTGGAGTAGATACAAGCTAATAATAATACGCTTACTATGTGTCAGGCACTGTACTAAACATTAGCCGGGAGGCAGAGGGGGACCAAGGCCGAGAGGCGATGGAGGATCTAGGCAGGTAGGCAGCGGGAAACCAGGGCTTGGAGGCAGAGGTGGGGGACCAGGTCACGGAAGCAGAGGGGGACCAGGGCCAGGAGACAGAGGGGTACCTGGGCCAGGATACAGTGGGACCAGGACAGGGAAGCAGAGGGGTCCCAGGGCCGGGTTGCAGAGGGGGACCAGGGCCAGGAGGCAGAGGGTTTATCTGGGCTGGGAGACAGGGTGACAAGAGCTGTAAAGCAGAGGAGTACCTGGGCCGGGAGATGGGGGATCAGGGCCGGGAGGCAGAGGGGAACAAGGGCCAGGAGGAATAGGGGTACCTGGGCCAGGAGACAGAGGGGAACCAGGGCCAAGAGACCAAGGGGAGAGGGGCAGGGAGGCATAGAAGGACCAGGGATGGGAGGCAGAGGGGGGTCAGGGCCGAGACGCAGTGAGGACAGGGGCAGGGAGACGTAGGAGCACCAGGGCTGGGAGGCAGAGGGAGACCAAGGTGGTGAGGCAGAGGGGTTCCTGGGCCGGGAGACAGGGGGTCCAGGGCTGGAATGTAGAGGGGACCCAGGGCTGGGACGGAGAGAGACCCAAGAACCTGGGGGTAGAAGGAGAACAGGGACGAGAGGCACAGAGTGACGAGGGCCGGGAGGCAGAGGAGGACTAGGGCCGGGAGGCAGAGGAGGAACAGGGCAGGGTGGCAGAGGGAGACCCGGACCAGGAGGCAAAGTGGTACCTGGGCCGGAAGACAGGGGGACCAGTGCCGTGAGGTAGAGGGAACCCAAGTCCAGGACGCAGAGATGGACCAGGGCATGGAAGTAGAAGGAGACCATTCATTCATTCATTCAATCGTATTTATTGAGCGCTTACTGTGTGCAGAGCACTGTACTAAGCGCTTGGGAAGTACAAGTTGGTAATATATAGAGATGGTCCCTACCCAACACTGGGCTCACAGTCTAGAAGGTGGAGACAGAGAAGAAAACAAAACATATTAACAAAATAAAATAAATAGAATAAATATGTACCAATAAAATAAATGAATAGAGTAATAAATGCATACAAACATATATACATGTATACAGGTGCTGTGGGGAGGGGAAGGAGGTAAGGCGGGGAGGATGGGAATCGGGGGGGCCTGGACACAGGGAGACCAGTGTCTGGACACATAAAGGGACCAGGTCCGGGAGGCAGAGGGGGACCAGGGCCTAGAGGCAGAGCGGGACCAGTGCCAGGAAGAGGCTGGGTACCTAGGCTGGGAGACAGGGATACCATGGCCGAAAGGCAGAGGGGAACAAAGGATGAGAGGCAGGCAGAGGACCAGCACAGGGAGGCAGAGGGGGACCAGGGTGGGAAGTCAGGGGAGGGATCACGGCCAAGAAGTAGAGGGTTACCTGGACCAGGAGACAGGGGGATCTGGGCTGGGAGGTAGAGAGGACACAGGGATGGGATAGAGAGAGATCCAAGGGCTTGGAGATAGAAGGAGACCAGGGCCAGGAGGCAGAGGTGGACCATGGCAGGGTGGCAGACGGGGACCTGGGCCAGGAGGCAGAGGGGTACCTGGGCCGGGAGAGAGGGGGACCAGAGCCAGGAGGCAGAAGGGTACCTGGGCCAGGAGACAAAGTGACAAGGGCCGGGATGTAGAGGGGACCCAGGGCCGGGACGGAGAGAGACCCAAAGGCCTGGAGGTAGAACGAGACCAGGGCCAGGAGGCACAGAGGGACCAGGGCTGGGCGGCAGAGCGGGAACAGGGCCAGAAGCCAGATGGGTACCTGGGCCAGGAGACAGGGGAACCAGGGCAGGGAGGTAGAGGGGCATAGGGGTACCTGGGCTGGGAAGCAGAGAGGGACCAGGGCTGAGAAGCGGGGAGTGGGGGCGGCAGGGGCAGGGTGGCATAGGGGTACTGGGGCCGGAAGGCAGAGGGGGAACAAGGTGGGGAGACAGAGGGGAACCAGGGCCAGGAGGCAGAGGGGTACCTAAGGCGGGCGACGGAAACCAGGGCCGGAACAGAGAGAGAGAGACCCAAGGCCGTAGAGGTAGAAGGAGACTAGGGTGGGGAGTCACACAGTGACCCGGTCCGGGAGGCATAGGGGGACCAGGGCAGGGTGGCAGCGGGGTACCCGGGCCAGGAGACAGGGGGTCCAGGGCCGCGAGGCAGAAGGGGACCAGGGCCGGGAGGTAGAGGGGACCCATGGCTGGCATTGAGAGAGACCCAAGGACCTGGAGGTAGAAGGAGATCAGGGCCAGGAGGCACAGGACCAGGGCAGGCTGCAGAGGGCGACCAGGTTCAGGAGGCCGAGGGGGAACAGGGCCGAGAGGCAGAGGGTTTCCTGGGAAGGGATACAGGGGGACCAGAGCCGGGAGGCCAAGTGGTACCTGGGCTAATAGATGGGGGCCAGGGCAAAGAAGCTGAAGGGCATTTTGTCCAGGAGGAAGTGTGGTACCTTGGCCGGAGGCAGAGGGGCACCGGAGCTGAGAGGCCTTGGGGACCAGGGCCAGGAGGCAGAGGGGTACCAGGGCCGGGAGGCAGAGGGGGACCAGGGCCAGGAGGCAGAGGGTAACCTAGACTGAGAAACAGGGGGACCAGGACCGGGAGGCAGATAGGGACCAAGACCAGGAGGCAGATGAGGACCAGGGCCAAGAGGCAGAGGAGTACCTGAGATGGGAGACAGGGGGACCAGGGCCGGGAGACTGAGGGGTACCTGGGCTGGGAAAAAGGGTCCAGGGCTGGGAGGCTGATGAGGACCTGTTCCAGGAGGCAGTGTGGTACCTTGCCCGGGAGGCAAGGGGTTACCAGGGCTGAAAGGTCTTGGGGACCAGGGCAGGGAGGTAGAAGGGAGCAAGGACTGGAAGGCAGAGGGGGACCAGGCTGGGAGGCAGAGGGGCACCAGGCTGGGAGGCAGAGGGGGACCTAGACCGGGAAATGGGGACCAGGGCCGGGAGGCCGAGGGTTACCTGGGCTGGGAAACGGGGGATCAGTGCCGGGAGGTAGAGGGGATACATTGATGGGACAGTGAGTGACCCAGGGGCCTGGAAGTAGAAGGACACCAGGACCTGGAGGCACTGAGGGACCAGGGCTGGGAGGCAGAGGGGTACCAGGGCCGGGAGGCAGAGGGGGACCAGGGCGGGAAGCAGAGGTTTACCTGGGCCAGGAAACAGAGGGACCAGGCACGGGAGGACCAAGGCAGGGTGGCAGGTGGGAACCTGGGCTGAGAGGCAGAAGGTACCTGGGCTAGGAGGCAAAGGGGGACCAGAGCCAAGAAGCTGAGGGGACAAGGGCAGGGAGGCAGAGGGGGACCAGGGCCAGGAGGCAGAGAGGTACCAGAGCGGAGAAGCAGGGGCCACAAGGGCAGGGAGGCCGAAGGGAACCAGGTCCATCAGGCAGAGGGGTATCTGGGTCGGGAGACAGGGGGACCAGGGCCTGGACGCAGATGGGGACCAGGGCGGGTTGGCAGAGGGGGACCAGGGCCAGGAGAAAGAGAGGTACCTCGACCAGGAGACCGTAACCAGGGCTGGGAGTTAGAGGAGACCTAGGGCCTGGAGACAGGAAGACCAGGGCTGAGAAGCAGAGGGGGACCAGGGCTGATAGGCAGGGGGCGACCAGGTCATAGATGCAGAGGCTGACCATTGCTGGGAGACCTAGGGGTACCTGGACTGGGAGTCAAAGGGGGACCAAGGTGGAGAAATGAGGGCGACAAGGGCAAGGAGGCCGAAGGGGACCAGGGCCGAGAGGCCGAGGGGGACCAGGGACTGGAGGAAGAGAGGGACCAGGAATGGGAAGCAGAGAGTTACCTGGGCCGGGAGACAGGAGTACCAGGGCCGATAGGCGGAGGGGGACCAAGGCCGGGAGGCAGATGAGAGAAGCAGCGTGGCGCAGTGGAAAGAGCTCGGGCTTTGGGGTCAGAGGTCATGGGTTCAAATCCCGCCCCACCAATTGTCAGCTGTGCGACTTTGGGCAAGTCACTTCAGTTCTCTGGGCCTCGGTTACCGCATCTGTAAAATGGGGATTAAGACTGTGAGCTCCCCCCACCCCCATGGGACAAGCTGATCTTCTTGAAAACCTCTCCAGCACTTAGGACACTTCTTTGCACATAGTAAGCGCTTAATAAACGCCATCATCATTATTATTACTATTATGGGGACTAGGGCTGTTTGGCAGAGGGGGACCAGGGCCAGGAGGAAGAGGGGTATCTAGGCTTGGGGCGGGGAGACCAGGGCCGAGAAGCAGAGGGGGATCAAGGCTGGGAGGCAGTTGGGCACCAGGGCGGGTTGACAGAGGGGGGACCAGGGCCAGCAGGAAGAGGTGTACCTAGGCCGGGAGACAGAGGGACCAGGGACGGGAGGTAGAGGAGACCCAGGTCCCTGACGAAGACTCCCCCAAGGGCCTGGAAGTAGAAGGAAACCAAGGCCAGGAGGCCCTGGGGTACCAGGAGGCACAGAGGAAACAGGTCCGGGAGGCAGAGGGGGACCAGGGCATGGTGGCAGGTGGGACCATGGCCAGGAGGCAGAGGGGTACCTGTGCCGGGAGGCAAAGGGGCATCAGGGTAGAGAAGCGGGGAGGACTAGGGCAGGAAGGCAGAGAGGTACCTGGGCCGGGAGGCACGGGGACCAGGGCAGGGAGGCAGAAGTGTCCGTGGGCCGGGAGACGGGGACCAGGGCCGCGAGGCAGAGGTTGACTAGGGCCGGGAGGCAGATGGGGTCCAGGTCGGGTAGGCAGAGGGGGACCAGGGCCAGGAGGCAGACTGCTTCCTAGGCCAGGAGACGGGGACCAGGGCCGGGAGGTAGAGGGGACCAGGGCCGTGATGGAGAGAGGGACCAGGACCTGGGGGTCGAGGGAGACCAGGGCCAGGAGGCACAGAGGGACCAGGGCTGGGAGGCAGACGGGGATCAGGGCACGGAGGCAGAGGGGCACCAGCGCCAGATAGTAGAGGGGTACCTGGACCGGGAGGCAGAGGGATACCTTACCCGGGACGCAAAGTGGTACCAGGACGGGAATGCGGGGGCGACAAGAGCAGGGAAGTAGAGGGTGATCAGTGCCGTTAGGTAGAGGGATACCTGGGTCAGGAGACAGAGGGGACCGTGGATCGGGACGAAGATTCAACCAATAACCTGGAGGTTGAAGAAATCCAAGACCGGGATGCTGTGGGGGACCAGGGCCGGGAAGCATAGAGGGACCAGGGCCAGGAGGCAGAGGGGGACCAGGGCAGGGTGGCAGGGGTGGGCCAGGGCCAGGAGACAGAGCCGTACCTGGGCCGGTAGGCAAAGGAGGACCAGGTTCGAGAATCAGGGGGTCAAGGGCAGGGAGGCAGAGGGGGACCAGAGCCGGGATGCCAACGAGGGCCAGGGATGGAAGGCAGATGGGAACCAGGGTAGGTAGGCAGAAGGGGACCAGGTCGAGGAGACAGAGGGTTACATGGGGCGGGAGACAGGGGTCCAGGGCCGGGAGGCAATGGGGAACCAGGGCCTGGAGGCAGAGGGGTACCTTTGTCTGGGGACAGGGGGACCAGAGCTGAGAGGTAGAGGGGACCCAGGGTCGGAACGGAGAGAGACCCAACGGCAGAGCGGGATCAGGACCAGGAGGCAGTGGGGTACCTGGGCCGGGAGACAGAGGGGGACCAGGACCAGGAGGCAGAGGGGTACCTGGACTGGAATACGGAGTCCAGGGCTGGGAGGCAGAGTGGGACCAGGGCCCAGAGGCAGAGGGGGACCAGGTCCAGGAGTCAGAGGGGGACCAGCGCCGGGAGGCAGAGGGTGACCATGCCTGGAGGTAGAGGGGTACCTTGTTCTTGAGACAGGGGGACCAGGGCCGGTAGAAGGAGACCAGTGCTGGGAGGCAGAGGAGGACCAGGGGCGGGAGGCAGAGGGGTTCCTGCGTCGAAAAAGCGGGGGACAAGGGCCGGGAGGTAGAGCAGACCCAGGGCCCGGGAGACAGTGAGAGGGACCAGGGCCTGGAGGCACAGAGGTACCAGGGCCTAGATGTAGAGGGAGACAGGGGCCAGGTGACAGAGGGGTACCCGGGCCGGGAGATGGGGGTGTTCCTCTGCCTTCCTGCCCTTGTCCTTCCTGCTTCTTGGACGTAAAGGGGGAACTAGGGCTGGAAGGCACAGGGGAGCAAGGGATGGGAGGCAGAAGGGGACCAGGGCAGGGTGGCAGGGGGAACCAGGGCCAGGAGACCGAGGGCAACCTGGGTCAGGAGAGGGGGGACCATGGCCGTGAGGAGGAAGGGGGGACCAAGGCCAGGAGGCAGGGACGTACCAGGGACAAGAGACAAAGGGGACCAGGGCCGAGAAGCGGGGGTGACAAGGGCAGGGAGGCAGAGGGGTACCAAGGACTATAGACAGGGGTGACCAGGGCCGGGTGGGAGAGAGGTACCTGGGTCGGAAGACAGGGGGACCAGGGCCGAGAGATAGGGGGTTCCTCTGCCTCCCTGCCCTTGTCCCCCCGCTTCTTGGAACTAAAGGGGAACTAGGGCTGACAGGAACAGGTGAACCAGGGACAGAGGCAGAGGGGGACCCGGGCAGGATTTAGAAGGGTACCTGGACCAGGAGACGGGGGACCGCGGCCGGGAGGAAGAGGGGACCCAGAGCCAGAAGGCAGAGGGGGACCAGTGCAGGGTGGCAGTGGGGGACCAGGGCCGGGAGGCAGAAGGATACCTTGGCCGGGAGATGGGAGACCAGGGCTGGGAGGAAGAGGGAAACCTGTGCCAGGAGGCAGAGGAGTACCTTGGCCGGAAGGCAAAGGGGGACCAGGGCCGAGAAGCGGTGGGGGACAAGGGCAGGGGGGCAGAGGGGTATCAGGGCCTGGAGGCAGAGGTGGACTAGGGCCAGGAGACAGAGGGGTACCTGGGCCGGGATACGGGTGACCAAGGCCAGAAGGCAAAGTGTTACCTGCGCGGGGAGACTGCCGGACCAGAGTCTGGAGGTAGGGGAAACCCAGGTCCGGGAGACAGAGGGGGACCAGGGCAGGATGGCAGGGGGAGACCATGTACAGGAGGCAGACGGGTACCAAGACTTGTAGACGGGGGACTAAGGCCAGCAGGCTGAGGGGTACCTGAACAGGGAGGCAGATGGGGACAAGGGCCAGGAGGCGGGGTTCACCAGGGCCAGGAGGCAGAGGGGTACCCAGGCCGGTAGACGAGGGACCAGGGCCATGAGGCAGAGGGAGATCAGGGCCAGGAGACAGAGGAGTACCTTTGCCGGGATACGGGGGACCAGGGCCAGGAGGCAGAGGGTTAACTGCGCAGGGTAACCGGGGGACCAGGGCCTGGAGGTAGGGAGAACCCAGGTCCTGGAGGCAGAGGGGTACCAACACATGGGCATCATGGGGGGACCATGGCCAGGAGGCAGAGGGGTACCAAGGCTTGTAGATGGGGGACAAGGGCCAGGAGGTAGAGGAGGACCAGGTCCAGCAGGCTGAGGGGTACCTGGGCAGAGAGACAGATAGGGGCCAGGGCCAGGAGGCAGAGGGGTACCCGGGCCGGTAGACGGGGGACCAGGGCCTCGAAGCTGGGGCGGGGGTAAACAAGGTCAGGGAGGCAGAGGGGAACCATGGCAGGGAGACAGAGGGGGACCAGGGCTGGTAGGCAGGGGACCAGGGTTGGGAGGCAGAGTTGTACCTGTGCTGGGAGACAGTGGGACTAGGGCAGAGAAGCAGAGAGTAACCAGGGCCGAGAGGCGGGGGCCAACCAGGTCAGAGACGCAGAGGCCGGCCAGGGCCGAGAAGCATAAGGGGCCAGGGTAGGAAGGCAGAGGGGTACCTGGGCCAGAAGAATAGGGGAACAGGGCCGGGAGGTTGAGGAGACGCAGGGCCTGGAGGGATAAGGGGACCCCGTCAGGGCGCTAGTGGGGGATCAGGGCCAGGAGGCAGAGGGGTCCCTGTGCCGGGAGACGGGGAAACAGGACCGGGGGGAAAATAGAGACCAAGGCCAGGAGGCAGAGCAGTACCTGGACCGGAAGGTAAAGAGTGACCAGGGCCGAGAAGCGGGGACTAAGGTTAGCAGACAGAGGGGTTCCTCTGGCTCCCTGCACTTGTCCTCCGGCTTCTTGGAACTAAAGGGTAACTAGGGCTGGCAGGCTTAGGGGAACCAGCGACGGGAGGCAGAGGAGGACCAGGGTAGGGTGGCTGGGCGGACCAGGTCCGAGAGGAGGGGTGGACCAGGGCCGGGAGGTAGAGGGGGACCGGGACCCGGTAGGGAGGGTGGGGAGTCAGAGTGGGAAGGGGAGGCAGGGGGGACCAGGGTCAGGAGGCAGAGGGGTATCCGGGCCGGTAGACGGTGTACCTGGGATGAGAGGCAGAGGGGGACCAGGGACAGGAGGCAAAGGGGACCAAGTCCGAGAAGCAGGGGTGACAAGGGCAGAGAGGGAGAGGGGGACCAGAGCTGGGAGTCAGAGGTGTACCTGGGCCTGTAGACAGGGTCACCTAGGCGGGTAGTTAGAGGGGATCCAGGGCTGGGACAGAGAGAGGGGCCAGGACCTGGAGGAAGAGGGAGACCAGGGCTGGCAGGTACAACGGGACCAGTGCCGGGAGACACAGGGGCACCAGGGTCGAGAGATACAAGGCGACGAGAGCTGGGAGTAACCGTGGCACCAATGTCGGTAGGCAGAGGGCAACCAGGTTCGGGTAGGAGATTGAGACCAAGGCAGGGAGATAGATTGGACCTAGGGTCGGAGGGAGTAGGGGACCAGGGCCAGAAGTTCGGCGGGCTTGTGGGAACAGGGCCAGAAAGTAAAGTTGGACCAGTGGGAAAGGCAGATGGGGACAAGGGCCAGGAGTCAGAGGGGGGCCAGGGCCAGGAGGCAGAAGCATACCTGGGCAGGGAAACAGGGGGAATAGGGCCGGGAGGCAGAGTGGGACCAGGGCCAGGAGGCGGCACCATACCTGTGCCAGGAGGCAGAGGGGGACCAGAGCGGAGGGATGGGGGGACAGGGGCAGGGAGGCAGAGGGGGACCACGGCTACATGGCAGAGGTGTACCTGGACCGGTTAACGGGGACCAGGGCCAGGAGGCAGAGGGGTACCTTGCCCGGGAGACAGGGGCACTAGGGCAGGTTGGTAGAGGGGATCCAGGGCCGGGAAGGAGAGGGACCCAAGGGCCTGGTGGTAGAAGGAGACTAGGGTCAGGAGGCAAGAGGGACCGGGGTCGGGAGGCAGAGGGGGACCAGCGCAGGGTGGCAGAGGCGGACCAGGGCCAGGAGGCAGAAGGGTAGATGAGGACCGGGAGGCAGAGGGGTACCTAGGCCAGGAGATGGGGCACCACGCCTGGGAGGTAGAGGTGACCCAGGGCCGGGATGGGGAGAGTCTCACGGGTCGGGAGGTAGAAGGAGACCAAGGCCGGGAGGCAAGCGGGACAAGAGCCGGGAGGCAGATAGAGACCAGCGCAAGGTGGCGGGGCGGGGGGGCCAGAGCCAGGAGGCAGAAGGGTACCTGGGCCTGGCGACAGGGCAACCAGGGCTGCGAGGGAGAAGGGTACCTAGGCGGGCAGACGGGGTACCAGTGCCGGGGGGCTGAGGGGGGAAAGGGGCCAGGATGTGGCAGGGTACCTAGTCTGGGAGTCAGAAGGGGACTCGGGCCGGGAGCCTGGGGAGACCAGGGAAGGGAGGCAGAGGGTGACCAGGGCAGGGAGGCAGAGGGTGATCAGTGTCGGGTAGCAGAGGGGGACCAGCGCCGAGAGGTGGGAGAGACCAGGGCATGGAGACAGAGGGGGACCATGGCTGGGAGGCAGAGGGGTACCCGGACCGGGAAACAAGAGGACCAGTGCCAGGACGTAGAGGGGTACCTGGGCTGGGAGGCGGGGAGACCAGAGCGGGCAGGTAAAGGGGACCCAGGGCCGCGACGAAGAGAAGGACCAGAGCTTGGAGGTAGAGGGAGAACAGTGCCGGGAAGCACAGAAGGACCAGGCCCCAGAGGCAGAAGTGGTCCAGGGCCAGGAGGCAGAGGGGTACCTGGACTGTGAGGCAGAGGGATACCAGGGCCAGTAAGCAGAGGGGTACCTGGGCCATTAGGCAAGGGGACCTGGACCTGGAGGTAGAGGACACCCAGGCCTGGGACGGAGAGAGACCCAAGGGCCTGGATGTAGAAGGAGATTTGGGCTGGGAGGCACAGAGCGACCAGGGCCGGGAGGCACAGAGCGACCATGGCCGGGAGGCATAGAGTGACCTGGGCCGGGAGGCAGCGGGGCTAGGGCCGAGAGGTGGGGGGAACCAGGATAGGGAGGCAGAGGGGGACCAAGGCCGGGAGGCAGAGGGGGACCAGGATGGGGAGGCAGAGGGGGATCAAGTACCAGAGGAAGAAGGCGTACCTGGGCCGGGAGATAGAGGTACCAGGTCCTGGATGCAGAGGGGGAAAAGGGCCAGGATGCGGCGGTGTACCTGGACCGGGAGGCAGAGTGGGACCACGTCGAGGAGCAGAGGGGAACCAGGTCCGAGAGGCAGGGGAGGACCAGGCAGGCAGAGGGGGACCAGGAATGGCAGGTAGAAGGGGACGAGGGTGGGAAGTCCGAGGGGGACCAGGGTTGGGAGGTAGTGAGGTACCTGGGCTGGGAGACAGTTGGACCAGGGCCCGGAGGTAGAGGGAACCAAGGGCCGAGATTGAGAGAGAACCAAGGGCCTGGAGGTAGACGGAGACCAAGTCCGGGTTGCACAGTGGGACCAGGTGCGGGAGGCAGAGGAGTACCTGGGCCAGGAGACAGGGGGCCGACGGCCAAGAGACAGAGGCGTACTAGGCCAGGAGACGGGCAGCAGAGCTGTGTTGGATAGGGCTGGGGCAGAGAGGGGAGCCAGGCCTGGAGGTAGAGTAGGACCAGGGCCAGAAGGCAGAGGGATACCTGGGCCGGGAGACGAGGGACCAGGGCCGGGATGCAGAGGATGACCTGGGCCAGGAGACAGAGGAACCAGGGTGGGCAGATCAAGAGGGGGCGACAAGGGCAGGGAGGCAGAGGGGAACCAGAGCCGGGTGGCCGAGGGGGGCCAGGGCCTGGAGGCAGGGGGGTACCTGGCCGGGGAAGCGGGGAATAGGGTCTGGAGGTAGAGCTGACTCAGGGCTGTGATGGTTAGAGGGACCAGGGCCTGGAGGTTGAGGAGGACCAGGGTCAGGAGGCACAAAGGGATCAGAGCCGGGATGCAGACAGGGATCAGGGCGGGGAGGCAGAGGAGTACCTGGGACAGGAGACAGGGGGCCGACGGCCAGGAGGCAGAGGCGTACTGGGCCAGGAGACGGGCAGCAAAGCTGGGTTGTATATGACTGGGGCAGAGAGGGGAGCCAGACCTGGAGGTAGAGTAGGACCAGAGCCAGAAGGCAGAGGGATACCTGGGCCGGGAGATGAGGGACCAGGGCCGGGAGGCAGAGGGTGACTCGGGCCAGGAAACAGGGGAACCAGGGTCGGGAGAAAAAGCGGGGGCGACATGGGCAGGGAGGCAGAGGGGGACCAGATCCGGGTGGCCGAGGGGGACCAGGGCCTGGAGGCAGGGGGGTACCTGGCCCGGGAAACGGGGAATAGGGCCGTGATGGAGCGGGCCGCGATGGAGAGAGGGACCAGGGCTTGGAGGTTGAGGGGGACCAGGGCCAGGAGGCACATGTCCAAGACTGAACTCCTTGTCTTCCCTCCCAAACCCTGCCCTCTCCCTAACTTTCCCATCTCTGTTGACGGCACTACCATCCTTCCCGTCTCACAAGCCCGCAACCTTGGTGTCATCCTCGACTCCGCTCTCTCATTCACCCCTCACATCCAAACCGTCACCAAAACCTGCCGGTCGCAGCTCCGCAATATTGCCAAGATCCGCCCTTTCCTCTCCATCCATACCGCTACCCTGCTCATTCAAGCTCTCATCCTATCCCGTCTGGACTATTGCATCAGCCTTCTCTCTGATCTCCCATCCTCGTGTCTCTCCCCACTTCAATCCATACTTCATGCTGCTGCCCGGATTGCCTTTGTCCAGAAACGCTCTGGGCACGTTACTCCCCTCCTCAAAATTCTCCAGTGGCTACCAATCAATCTGCGCATCAGGTAGAAACTCCTCACCCTGGGCTTCAAGGCTCTCCATCACCTCGCCCCCTCCTACCTCACCTCCCTTCTCTCCTTCTACAGCCCACCCTGCACCCTCCGCTCCTCTGCCGCTAATCTCCTCTCCGTACCTCTTTCTCGCCTGTCTCGCCATCGACCCCCGGCCCACGTCATCCCCCGGGCCTGGAATGCCCTCCTTCTGCCCATCCGCCAAGCTAGCTCTCTTCCTCCTTTCAAGGCCCTACTGAGAGCTCACCTCCTCCAGGAAGCCTTCCCAGACTGAGCCGCTTCCTTCCTCTACCCCTCGTCCCCCTCTCCATCCCCCCCATCTTACCTCCTTCCCTTCCCCACAGCACCTGTATATATGTATATATGTTTGTACATATTTATTACTCTATTTATTCATTTATTTTACTTATACATATCTATTCTATTCATTTTATTTTGTTAGTATGTTTGGTTTTGTTCTCTGTCTCCCCCTTTTAGACTGTGAGCCCACTGTTGGGTAGGGACTGTCTCTATATGTTGCCAACTTGTACTTCCCAAGCGCTTAGTACAGTGCTCTGCACACAGTAAGCGCTCAATAAATACGACTGATGATGATGATGAGAGGGACCAGAGACGGGATGCAGACGGGGATTAGGGCGGGGAGGCAGAGGGGGACCAGGGCCAGGAGGCAGAGGAGTACCTGGCCCGGGAGACAGGGAGACCATGCCCGGGAGGCAGACGGGTACCTGGGCAGGGAGACAGGGGGACCAGGGCTGAGAAAAACAGATCAGAGAGGCAGACCACAGCTGGGAGGCAGAGGGATACCTGGGCTGGGAGATGGGGACCAAGGCTGGGAAGCAGAGGAGTAACTGGACCGAGAAACTGGGGACCACGGTCGGGAGCAGAGGGTTACCAGGGCCAGGAGGTAGAGACGTACCTGGGCCTGGAGGTAGAGTGGGACCCTGGCCAAGAAGTAGGGGGGACCGGGATAGGGAGGTATAGGGGGACCTGTGTCGGGAGGCAGGGAGATCAGAGCAGAGAGGGGGACCAGGGCGGGTAGGCAGAGGGGGACCAGGGCCAGGAGGCAGAGTGGAACGTGGGCCGGGAGACAGGGGGACCCGGGCTGGGAGGTAGATGGGACCTGGGGCGGGACAGAGAGAGGGAGAAGGGCCTAGAGGTCCAGGGAGACCAGGGCCGAGAGGCACAGAAGGACCAGGGCCGGGAGGCAGCGTAGGACCAGGGCCAGGAAGCATAGGGTTACCTGGGCCGGGAGAAAGGGGACCAGGGCTGAGAAGCAGAGAGGGACCAGCGCCGAGAGGCACGTGGTGAACAGATCATAGATGCAGAGGCGGACTAGGGCCTGGAGACAGAGGGGAACCTGGGCCGGGAGGCAAAGGAGGACCAGGGTGGAGACTCGTGGGCGACAAGGGCAGGGAGGCAGACGGGGACAAGGACTGGGCAGCCAAGTGGGAGCAGGGTTAGAGGCAGAGAGGGACCAGGACTAAGAGGCAGAGGGGTACCTTGGCCGGGAGACAGAGGGACGAGAGCAGATAGGCAGAGGGGTACCTGGGCCGGGAGGTAGAGGGGACCCAGAGCCTGGACGGAGACTCACCTAGGGGCCTGCAGCTAGAAAGAAACCAAGGCCAGGAGGTCCTGAGGGACGAGGGCCGGGAGGCACAGAGGGACCAGGGACAAGACCAGATGGGGACCAGGGCAGGATGGTGAGAGGGGACCAGGGTCAGGAGGCTGAGGGGTACCTGGGCCAGTTGGCAGAGGAAGACCAGGGTCGAGAATCGGGTTGGGGGACAAGGACAGGATGGCAGAGGGGGACCAGGGCTGGGAGGCAGATGGGGATCAGGGCGGGTAGGCCGAGAGGGACCAGGGCCAGGAGGCAGAGAGGTACCCAGGCCGGGAGATAAGGGGACCAGGGCAGGGAGGCAGAGGGGTACCTGAGCCGGGATGGAGACTCACACAAGGACCTAGAGGTAGAAGAAACCAAGGCCAAGAGACCCTGGGGGACCAGGGCCGGTTTCACAGAAGAACCAGGGCCGGGTGGCAGAGGGGGACCAGGGCAGATTGGCGGGGGCGTACCGAGGCCAGGAGGCAGCGGGGTACCTGGGCCGGGAGACAGGGGGACCAGGCCTGGGGGGTAGAGGGGACCCAGGGCCGGAATGGAGACTCACCCAAGGGCCCTGCGGTACAAGACCTGGAGGCACAGAGGGACCAGGTCCAGAATCCAGAGGGGGATCAGGGCATGGTGGCGGGGGGACCGGGGCCAGGAGGCAGAGGGGTACCTGGGCCGGGAGGCATAGCGGGACCAGGGTCGAGAATCGGGCGAGACAGGGGCAGGGAAACAGGGGGCAACCAGGGCCGGGAGGCCACGGAGTACCAGGGCCGGGAGGCAGATGGGGACCAGGGCATGTAGGCAGATGGGGACCAGGTCCAGTAGGCAGAGGGGTACCTGGGCTGGGAGACGGGGGACCAGGCCCGGAAGGCAGAAGGTTAACTGGACCGGGAGGCAGGGGGGCCAGGGCAGGGGGGCAGAGGGGTACGTGGCCCGGGAGACAGGGGGACCAAGGCCGAGAGGCAGAGGGGAACCAGGGCAGGGTGGCGGAGAGGTACCAGGGCTGGGAGGCAGAGGGTTACCTGGGCCGAGAGAAAGGGGGACTAGGGCCGGGATGAGCTTAGTACAGTGCTCTGCACACAGTAAGCGCTCAAGAAATACAATTGAATGAATGAAAAGGAGGCCAGAGCCCAGAGCCACAGGGGGACCAGGGCCGAGAGATAAAAGGTTACCAGGGCGGGGTGGCAGACGTCGATCAGGGCCAGCTCGCAGAGGGGTACGTACACCGGGAGACAGCGGGTCCAGAGCCTGGAGGTAAAGGGGACCCAAGTCCCGGATGGAGAGAGAAGCGGGCTGGAGCAGGGCAGAGAAGCAGAGGGCGACCTAGGGAGGTAGAGGAGTATCTGGGCCGGGGGGCAGGGAGACCAGAGCGGGCGGGTAGAGGGGACCCAGGGACACAACAGAGAGAAGGACCAGGGCCTGGAGGTAGAGGGAGAACATTGCCGGGAAGCACAGAGGGACCAGGCCCCGGAGGCAGAGTGGGACTATGGCAGGGCAGTGGAGGGGGACCAGGACCAGGAGGCAGAGGGGTACCTGGACGGAGAGGCATAGGAAGACCAGGGCTGCGAGGTGAAGGGGAGCAAGGACCGGGAGTCTGAGTGGTGCCTGGGCCGGGAGATAGGGGGACGATGGCCAGGAGGCAGAGGGGTACCAGGCTGGGAGACGGGCAGCAGGGCCAAGTTGTATATGGGACCCAGGGCTGGGAGGGAGAGGGGGACCCGGGCCTGGAGACAGAGGGGGACCCGGTCTGGAGTCATAGTGGGACTACGGCTGGTAGGAAGACAGGGACCAGGGCCAGAAGGCAGAGGGGTGCCTGGGCCGGGAAACAGGGGGATGACGGCCAGAAGGAGACCAGGGCCGGTTGGAAGAGGGGGATGACGGCCAGAAGGGGACCAGGGCGGGGAGAGGGGCAGCAGGGCTGGGTGGTATATCTGAACTGGGGCTGGGATGGAGAGGGGAACCCGGACCTGGAGGCCGAGGGGGACCTCCGCTCTTCCAGGGCCAGAAGGCAGACGGGTACCTGGTCCGTGAGACAGGGGGACTAGGTCCGGGAGGCAGAGGGGAACCTGGGCCGGGAGACAGGAGGACCAGGGCCGAAAGACAGAGGGGAACCAAGACTGAGACTCAGGTGGGAACCAGGGCAGGTAGGCAGAGGGGGACCAGGACCAGGAGGCAGAGGGGGACCGTGGCCGGGAGGCTGAGGTTGTAGTTGGGTCAGGGGACAGGAGGACCAGGGCCAGGATGGAGAGAGACCCAAGGACCTGGAGGTTGAAGGAGACCAGAACCAGGAGGCACAGAGCGCTTAGTACAGTGCTCTGCACACAGTAAGCGTTCAATAAGTACGATTGAATGAATGAATGAACCAGGGCCGGGAGACAAGGCGACGAAGGCCTTGAGGTACAGAGGATCCACGGCCGGGGAGGAGAGAGACCCAAGGTCCTGGATGGAGAAAGAGACCAGGATCTGGAGGCACAGAGGCTCCAGGGCCGGGAGGCAGAGGGGGACCAGGACAATGCGGCAGAAGGCGACCATGGCCAGGATGCAGCGTGTTACTTGGCCCTGGAGACGGGGGATCAGGAAGAGGGGGACCAGTGCCAGGAGGCAGGGGGGTACCTGGCTGGGAGGCATAGGGGGACCACGGCCTTGAGGCAGAGGGGGACCAGGGCCAGGAGGCAGAGGGTTACTTGGGCCAGGGGACAAGTGGCCCAGGGCAGGGAGGAAGAGGGGTACCTGTTCCCGGAGACAGAGGGACCAGGGTTGGGAGGCATAGGGGGACCAGGGTCAGGTGGTAGAAGGGATCCTGGGCCGGGACAGAGAGAGACCCAGGTTCTTGAAGGTAGAAGAAAAACGGGTCAGGGAGGCACTTAGGAACGAAGGCCGGGAGAAAGAGGGGGACCAGGGCAGGGTGGCATAGGGGAACCAGTGTCAGGAGACAGATGGGTACCTGGGCCAGGAGAGGGGGGACCAGGGCCTTGAGATAGAAGACCAGGGCTGGGAGGTACAGAGCTACCGGGGCCGGGAGGCAGAGGAGGTCCAAGCCAACGCGGCAGGAGGGTACCATGACCGGGAGGCAGAGGGTTACCTGGGATGGAAGACGTGGGGACCAGGGCAGGGAGGGAGAAGCGTTTCTGGGCCTGGAGACACAGTGACCAGGGCCGATAGGCAGAGGAAGGCCACGTCCGAGAGATAGAGGGGTAACAGGGCCTGGAGGCAGAGGGGCACCTGGGCTGCAAGACGGGGTCCCGGGCCACGACGTAGAGGGGAACCTGGGCCTGGAGGCTGAGGGGGACTAGAGCCAGAAGGCTGAGGAGTACCTGGGCAGGGAGGCAAAGGGGGACCTGGGCCAGGAGGCGGGAGGGACCAGGGCCAGGAGGCAAAAGGGTACATGGGCCGATAGGTTGGGGGGACAAGTTCAGGGAGGCAGAGAGGGACAAGGGCCTGGAGGCAATGGGGGACGAGGGCCAGGAGACAGAGGGGTACCTGAGTCGGGAGATGAGGGTTCCATGGCCGGGAGGCCGAGGAGCACCTGGGCCGGCAGTCAGGGGGGCCAGGGCTGAACAGCAGAGGGGCACCAGAGCCGAGTGGCAGAGGGGGATCAGGGCCGAAAGACTGGGGGGACCTGGGCCAGGAGGCAGAGGGGTACCTGGGCCGGGAGACGGGGGACCAGGGTCGGAATGTAGAGGGGTACCTGGGCCGGGAGGCAGAGGGTTACAGGTGCTGAGGAGCCGGGGGTAAACGGGAAGGGAGGCAGAGGAGGACCAGGGCCAAGAAGCAGAGGGTTACCTGGATTGGGAAACAGGGGGACTAGGGCATGAGGTAGCCGGGTATCTGGGCCGGGAGACAGGGGGACCAGGGCTGGTAGGTAGAGAGGACACAGGGCCAGGACCGAGAGAGCGGCCAGGGCCCGAAGGTAGAGGGAGACCAGGACTGGCAGGTACAGGGGGACCAGGGCCGGGAGGCAGAGGGGAACCAGGGCCAAGAAGCAGGGGCGACCAGGGCCAGGATTCAGTAGGGTACCTGGGCCAGGAGACAGGGGGACCAGGGCTGGAAGGTAGAGGGGACCCAGGCTTGGGAAGGAGATAGACCCAAGAACCTGAGGGTGGAAGGAGAACAGGGCCGGGAGGCACAGAGTGTTGAGGGCCAGGAGGCAGAGGAGGACCCGGGCAGGTTGGCAGAGGGGGACCAGGGCCAGAAGGCAGAGGGGTACTGTTACCTGTCGCCCGGGGACGGGTTCGTTCAGTGATAGGCGAGGCGAGAGAGAGAGAGAGAGAGAGAGAGAGAGAGAGAGAGAGAGAGAGAGAGAGAGAGAGAGAGAGAGAGAGAGAGAGAGGCCGGGGACGGAAAGCCTGAATTTTATATAAAATGTATTCCGAGAGGCGAATTGAATTTATGTAATTGTTTAGGCGCAGTGGATTGAACTTCCCTTTCGGGAGGAATATAATCAATTAGCAATATTAGAGCTTCCCTACACGGGAGGAACACAATCATACGTTAATCGCGCGTGGGTGAGGCGGCTAGCTCTCACCCATGTGCACTTCCCACTCGGGAAGAATCCACTTACTTTCCCACATGGGAGGAATTCATTACATTACCCGCGCACGTGGTGGGCGGCTAGCTCTCACAATGTGCTCTCCCTACATGGGAGGAATCCACTCATGATTCCCATCAGCAGCGGGGTACCTGGGTCCCACCCACGAGACACTCACCCGTCCCGCGGCCCTTTCCTCAGTGTGTTTGCTCTGGTTGTAGAGCGGGCATCTGGCCTTCTGGGCAGGGAGAGACACGTGGGCTGCTGCTCCTGCGTGTCCTGGTGTTCTGACCCCGAAGGTCAGAGGCGACAGGTATTTATTGCCTGTGCCCCTAGGCCATTCCAGCTTCTGGCCTCAGTCTATCCAATCTCTGCCCTCCTCCCTCCGACATACCTAATTTGATTGGCACGGGGGTGAGGGACACCTTCTGTATTCCCGGCTTGGGCTGTCAATCTAGCAGATTTGGTCGTGGGGGCGGTATCCCACCCTCACTTCCCAGTTCCGCCTGCTGGCTCAGGTGGTCACGAGATCGCCTTTAACCTTGAGTTGGCCGGTACCCTAGGGGCCAACTCGGGACAGGTACCTGGGCCGAAAGACAGAGGGACCAGGCAGGGAGGCAGACGGATATCTGGGCTACAAGACAAGGGGTCCAGGGCCGCATGGTAGAGGTGACCCAGGGCCGGACGGTCGGGGGGGGGGGGAGCCAGTGTTAGATAGTAAAGTGGGACTAGGCCTGAAAGGCAGAGGGGGACAAGGGCTGGGAGGCAGAGGGGGACCAGGGCTGAGAAGCCGGTGGGGGGACCAGAGAAGGGTGTCAGAGCGGGACCCGGGCTAGGAGGCAGAGGAGGACCAGGGCCAAGATTTAGAAGGGAACCTGGGCTAGTAGACAGGTGGACAAGGGCCGGGAGGCAGAGGGGGACCAGTGCCAGGAGGCTGAGAGGTACCTGGGCTGGAAGGCAAAGGGGGACCAGGGCCGAGAAGGGGGTGGACAAGGGAAGGGAGGCGGAGGGGGAACAGGGTCAGGAGGCAGAGGGGGATCAGGGTCAGGAGGCAGAGGGGGACCAGGGTCGGGAGGCAGAGGGGGACCAGGGCCAGAAGACAAGGTGTTCCTTGTCCGGGATACTGGGGACTAGGGTCGGGAGGTTTGGGTGACCAGGGCTGGGAGGCAGAGAGGGATCAGGGCCAGGAGGCAGAGGGGTATCGGGGCCCAGAGAAGGGGGACCAGGGTCGGGAGGCAGAGGGGAACCAGGGCCAGGAGGCAAGGGGTTCCTGGGCCGGAAGACAGGAGACGAGGGTCGGGAGGCTTGGGTGACCAGGGCTGGGAGGCAGAGCGGGATCAGGGCCAGGAGGCAGAGGGGTACCGGGGCCCGCAGAAGGAGGACCAGGGTGGGGAGGCAGAGGAGTACATGGGCAGAGAGAATGGGGGTCCAGGGCCGGGAGACAGGGGGACGTATGCCGGGAGGCCGAGGGTCCCAGGGTCGGGATGGAGAAAGGGGTCGGGGCTTGTAGGTAGAGGGAAACCAGCCTGGCAGAGCAGGGGGACCCGTGGCCGGGACGGAGAAAGAACCATGGCCCATTTCCTGGAGGGAGAGGGGGACCAGGGCAAGGAATCAGGGGGGACCAGGGCCGGAATGTAGAGGGAGACCAGGACTGGCAGAACATGGGGACCAGGGATTGGAGGTAGAGGTGAACCATGGCCGGGACTGAGAGAGACCCAGTGGCCTGGAGGTAGAGGGAGGCCATGGCCGGGTGGCTCAAAGGGAGTAGGGCCGGGAGGCAGAGGGGGACCTGGTCCTGGAGGTAGAGGAGGACCAGAGCCAGGAAGTGGAGGTGTACCCGGGCTAGGAGACGAGAGACCAGGGTCGGGAGGCAGAGAGTGACCAGGGCCAGGAGGCAGAGGGGGACCAGGGTTGGGAAACGGGGATCAGGACAAGGGGCAAAGGGGGACCAGGGCCGAGAACCATGGGGGACAAGGTCAGGGAGGTAGAGGTGGACCAGGGAAAGGAGATAGAGGAGGACCAGGGTCGGTAGACAGGGGGACCGGTGCCAGGAGGCAGCGGGTTACCTGGGCCAGGAAACGGGGCCTAGGGCTGAGAAGCAGAGGGGAATCAGGGACGAGAGGCGGGGGGCGACCAGGTCAGAAAGGCAGAGGTCGGCCAGGGCTGGGAAGCAGAAGGGGACTGGGGCAGGGAGGCAAAGGGAGACCAGGGCCCGGAGGCAGAGAGGGAACAGGGCCAGTAGACAAAGGGACTGGGGACAGGAGGCAGAAGAGTCCCTGGTCGGGTGATAGGGGGGCCAGGGCTGGGAGTCAGAGGGGTACCTGTGCCGGGAGACAAGGTGACTAGGGCTGAGAAGCAGAGGGAAACCAGGGCCGAGAAGTGGGGGACGACCAGGTCAGAGAGACAGAGGCCGGCCAGGGCTGGCAAGCAGAAGGGGACCAGGGCCTGGAGGCATGGAGGGACCAGGGCCGGGAGGCAGAGAGGGACCACTGTCTCCCTGCCCTTGTACTCCCTGCTTCTCAGACGTAAAGGGGAACTAGGGCCGAAAGTCAGAGGGGGACCAGGGATGAAAGGCAGATGGCGATCAAGGCAGGGAGGAAGAAGGTGACCAAGGCCGAGAGGCAGAGGGAGACCAGGGTGGGGAGGCACGGGGACTAGGGCCAGGATGCAGAGGTACCATGGCTGGAAGTCTGAGGGGACCCAGGCCTGGGAGGCAGAGGGGGACAAGGGCAGGGAGGCAGTGGATCACCAGGGCCTGGAGGCATAGGGGTACCTGGGCCGGGAGACGGGACCGGGGTCGATAGGCAGAGGAGGACCAGGGCTGCGAGGCAGAGGGTGACCAGGGTTGGGAAATGGGGATCAGGGCCAGCAGGGACAGTGATACCTCTGCCACCCTGCCCTTGCCCCCCTCCCCAACCCCCGGCTTCTTGTAAGTACAAGGAAACTATAGCCGAAAGTCAGAGGGGGATCAGGGACGATAGGCGGTAGGGACCAAGGCTGGAAGGCAGAGGGGGACAAGGGCCGGGATGCAGAGGGGGACCAATCAATCTGCCCATCAGGCAGAAACTCCTCACCCTGGGCTTCAAGGCTCTCCATCACCTCGCCCCCTCCTACCTCACCTCCCTTCTCTCCTTCGACAGCCCAGCCCGCACCCTCCGCTCCTCCACCGCTAATCTCCTCACCGTACCTCTCTCTCGCCTGTCCCGCCATCGAGCCCCGGCCCACGTAATCCCCCGGGCCTGGAATGCCCTCCCTCTGCCCATCCGCCAAGCTAGCTCTCTTCCTCCTTTCAAGGCCCTGCTGAGAGCTCACCTCCTCCAGGAGGCCTTCCCTGAATGAGCCCCTTCCTTCCTCTCCCCCTCGTCCCCCTCTCCATCCCCCCATCGTACCTCCTTCCCTTCCCCACAGCACCTGTATATATGTATATATGTTTGTACATATTTATCACTCTATTTATTCATTTATTCTATTTATTTTATTTTGTTAGTATGTTTGGTTTTGTTCTCTGTCTCCCCCTTTTAGACTGTGAGCCCACTGTTGGGTAGGGACTGTCTCTATATGTTGCCAATTTGTACTTCCCAAGCGCTTAGTATAGTGCTCTGCACATAGTAAGCGCTCAATAAATACGATTGATGATGATGATGATGATGATGACCAGGGCGGGAGGGAGAGGGGGAGCAGGGCCACGACTTAGAAGTGTACCTGGGCCAGGAGACAGGGGGACCGGGGCACGGGTTTGAGGGGACCCAGGGCCGGGAGGCAGAGGGGGACCAGAGCACTGTGGCAGTGGGGGACTAGGGAAAGGAGGCAGAGGGTACCTGGGCTGGGATACGGGGGACAAGGGCCAGGAGGCAGATGGGTACCTAGGCTGGAAGACAGAGAGGTAACAGGGCCAGGGGGCAGAGGGGTACCTGGGCCAGAAGGCAGAGGGGGACCAGGGCCAAGAAGTGGGGGGGACAAGTGCAGGGATGCAGACGGGGACCGGGGCCTTTGAGGCAGACGGGGACCAGCATCGGGAGGTAGAGAAGGACCTGGGCCTGGAGTTAGAGGGGAATCAGGGCCGGTAGGCAGAGGGGTTCCTCTGCCTCCCTGCCCTTGTCCCCGCAGCTTCTTGGAAGTAAGGGCGAACTATGGCTGGCAGGCACAGGGGTCCCAGGGACGGGAGGCAGATGGTTATCAGGGCAGGGTGGCAGGGGGACCAGGGCCAGGACGCAGAGAGGTACCTTGTCTGGGAGATGGAGGACCAGGGCCTAGAGGCAGAGGGGGACCGAGGCCAAGATGCGGGTGGGACAAGGGCCTGGAGGTACACAGGGACCAGGCCCAGGAGGCAGAGACGTACCTGGGCGAGGAGGCTGCGGGACCAGGGTCTGGAGGCAGAGTGGGACCAGGGCCGGGAGGCAGAGGCGTACCAGGGCTGGGAAACGGGGAACAGGGCCGGCAGATAGAGGGGGACCAGGGCCTGGAGGCAGAGGGGGACCAGACCTGGGAAAAGGGGACCAGGGCTGGCAGGCAGAGGGGCACCGGCTGGGAAACGGGGACCAGGGCCAGCAGGCAGAGGAGTTCCTCATCCCCCCTGCCCTTGTCTCCGCTCTGTTCTTGAAAGTAAAGGGGAACTAGGGCTGGCAGTCACAAGGGAACCAGGGACGTGAGGCAGACGGGGACCAGGGCAGGGTGGCAGGGGGGACGAGGGCCAGGAGGCAGATGGGTACCTGTGCCGGAAGACAGGGGGACTAGGGCTGAGAAGCAGAGGGGGACCCGGCCCGAGAGGTTGGGGGCGACCAGGACAGAGAGGCAGAGGCTGGCCAGGGCCGGGAAGCAGAGAGGGCTCAGGGTGGGAAGGCAGACGGGGACCAGGGCCGGGAGGCAGAGGGGTACCTGGGCTGGGAGATACGGGGAACTAGACCGGGAGGTCGAGGGTCCCAGGGCCGGGATGGTGAGAGCAGCCAAGGCCTGGAGGTAGAGGGAAATCAGGGCTGGTAGAACAGGGGAACCAGGGCCGGGATGGAGAGAGGGACCAGGGACTGGAGGTAGAAAGAGACCAGGGCCAGGAGGCAGAGGGGGACCAGGGCCGGGAAACGGGGACCAGGCTCGGCAGGTGGAGGGGTACCTCTGCCTCCCTGCCCTTATCACCCCCACCCCTCGCTTCTTGGAAGTAAAGGGGAAGGAACTAGGGCCAAAAGTCAGAGGGGAACCAGGGGATGAGAGGTGGGGGTGACCAGGACAGGGAGTCAGAGGGCTTCCAGGGCTGGGTTGCTCAATGTGCCCAGGGCAGGGAGGCTGAGGGGGACCAGGGCAGGGAGGCTGAGGGGGACCAGGGCCGGGATTTAGAAGGGTACCTGGGCCAGGAGATCGGCGACCAAGACCGGGAGGTAGCGGGGACCCAGGGTCGGGAGGCAGAGTGGTACCTAGGCCTGGAGACGGGGGACCAGGGCCGGGAGACATAGGGGGATCAGGGCCAGGAGGCAGAGGAGTACCTGGGTCAGAAGGCAAAGGGGGACCAGGGCCGAGACATGGGGGAGAAAAGGGCAGGGAGGCAGAGGGGAACCAGTGCTTGGAGGGTGAGGGGACTCAGGGCTAGGAGGCAGAGGAAGATCATGGCAAGGCGACAGTGGGAAACCAGTGCCAGGAGTCAGAGGGGTACCTGTGCCAGGAGACAGTGGGACTTGGGCTGAGAAGCAGAGGGGAACCAGGGCCAAGAGGCGGGGGGCGACAAGGTCAGAGAGGCAGAGACGGACCAGGGTCGGGAAGCAGAGTGGGAACAGGGCCGGGAGGCAGAGGGGGGCCAGGCCCAGGAGGTAGAGGGGGACCAGAGCAGGGAAATAGGGATCAGGCCGGCAGGTAGAGGGGTACCTCTGCCTGCTGCCCTTGTCCCCCCCCCCCCGCCCCCGCTTCTCGGAACTAAAGGAGAACAAGGGCCGAAGATCAGAGGGGGAAAAGGGACGTGTGGCAGGGGGTCACCAAGGCAGGTAGGCAGAGGGGGACCAGGGCTGGGAGGCAGAGGGGCACCAGGGTGGAGAGGCACAGGGGAACTATGGCCAGGATTTAGTAGGGTACCTGGGCCAGAAGACTGGGGGAACAGGGCCCGGGCGTTGAGGGGAGGCAGGGCCGGGAGGCAGAGGGGTTCCCTTGCAGGGGAGCACTGGGGGACCAGGGACAGGAGGCAGAGGAGTCCCTGGGCCGGGTTACGGGGGACCAGGGCCTGGAGGAAGAAGGGGAACAAGGCCAGGGACAGAGCCGTACCTGGGCCGGAAGGCAAAGAGGGACCAGGGCCGAGAAGCGGGAACCGGTGCCGGCAGGCAGAGGGGTTCCTCTGCCTCTCTGCCCTTGTCCCCCTGCTTCTTGGAACTAAAGGGAAACTAGGGCTGGCATGCTCAGGGGGACGAAGGAAGGGAGGCAGAGGAGGACCAGGACAGGGTGGGAGGGGGGACAAGGGCCAAGAGGAGGGGGGAACCCGGGGAAGGAGGCAGGAGGTGACCTGGGCTGGGAGGGAGAGGGGGACCAGGGCTGGGAGGTAGGGGGTGACCAGGGCCGGGAGGCAGAGTGGTACCCAGGCAAGTAGATGGGGAACCAGGGTTGGGAGGCAGAGAGGGACCAGACCTGGGAGGCAGAGGGGGACCAAGGCCAGGAGGCAGAGGGGGACAGGGCCGGGAGGCAAAGGGAACCAGGGCTGAGAAGCAGGGGTGACAAGGGCAGGGAAGCAGAATGGTACCAAGGCTGGGAAGCAGAGTGGGACCAGAGATGGTTGACAGGTGGACCAGGACCAGGAGGCAGAGGGGTATCTGGGCTTGGAGACAGGGAAACCAGGGCCGGGAGACAATGGGATTCCTCTGCCTCCCTGCCCTTGTCCCGCACGCTTCTTGGAACTAAAGGGGAAATAGGGCTGGCAGGAACAGGGGAACCAGGGATGGGAGGCAGAGGCAGAGGTGGACCCGGGCTGGGATTCAGAAGGTACCTGGTACAGGAGACGGGGGACCAGGGCCGGGAAGCAGAGGGGGACCAGGGCAGGGCGGCAGTGGGGGACCAGGGCCAAGAGGTAGAAGGGTACCTTGGCTACGAGACGGGGGACAAGAGCTGGGAGGGAGAGGGGGACCAGGGCCGGGAAGCAGAGGGGTACCTGGGCCCGGAGGCACAGGGGTACCAAGGCCGAGAAGTGGGAAGGGACAAGGTCAGGGAGGGAGAGGGTGACCGCGGCCGGGAGACAGAGAGGGACCAGGGCCGGTAGACAGTGGGACCAGTGTCAGGAGGCAGAGGAGTACCTGTATTGGGGACGGTGGGACTAGGGCAGAGAAGCAGAGGGGAACCAGGGCCAAGAGGCGGGGTGAAACCGGGTCAGTGAGGCAGAGGCCGGCCCGGGCCGGGAAGCATGGCGGGCCAGGGCGGGAAGGCAGAGGGGTACCTTGGCCAGGAGCCCACGGGAACAGGGCCGGGAGGTTGAGGGGCAAAGGGCCAGGAGGAAGAGGGGGACCTCGGTAGGGCGGCAGTGGGGGACCTGGGCCAGAAGGCAGAGGGGTACCTGAGCCGGGAGACAGGGACTGGGGCCCGGAGGCAGAGGGGGACCAGGGTCGGGTGGTAGAATAGGACCAGGGTGATCAGTGATGGGAAGTAGAGTGGTACATGGGCCGGGAGACAGGTGAACCTGGCCCGGGAGAGAAGGGGACCAGGGCTGGGAGGCAGAGAGGCCACTGAGCTGAGAGACTGGGGACCAGGGTTGGGATGCAGAGGGTGACCAGGGCCAGGAACCAGAGGCTTACTTGGGTCAGGAGGTACAGAGGGACCAGGGCCGAGACGTTGGGGGTACCAGGGTCGGTAGCTAGAGGGGGACCTGGATCGGTAGACAGGAGGACCCGGTCTGAGAAGCAGAGGGAGACCATGGCCAAGAGGCAGGGGGTGACCAGGTTATAGACGCAGAGGCTCACCAGGTCCGGGAGTCAGGGGGGTACCTGGGCTGGGAGGCTAAGGGAGACCAGGGCGGTGAAACGGGGGCGACAAGGGCAGGGAGGCAGAGGGGTACCAGGGCCGGCCGGGAGGCCGAAAGGAACCAGGGCCTGAAGGCAGAGAAGGACCAAGGCTAGGAGGCTGAGAGGTACCTAAGCCGGGAAACAGGGGGACCAGGTTGGGTAGGCACAGGGGTCCAATGCTAGGAAGCAGTCGGCTACCTAGTCCAGAACACGGGGGACCAGGGCCGGGAGGTAGAAGCAGTCCAGGGTGGGGAGGCAGGAGGTTACCTGGGCCGGGCTGTAGAGGTGAACCTGGGCCAGAAGACCGGGGAACCAGGGCCTGAAGGCAGAGAGGGACCAAGGCCGAGGGGTACCTAGGCTGGGAGACAGGTGGACCAGGGCCGGGAAGTAGAAGTGGTCCAGAGTGGGGAGGCAGAAGGTTACCAAGGCTGGTTGGTAGAGGGGAACATGGGCCATAATACAGGGGAACCAGGGCCGAAAGGCAGAGGAGGACCAGGGCAGGGAGAGAGGGGGACCAGGGCTGAGAAGCAGAGGGGGACCAGTGCCGGGAGGCAGAGGGGTACCTAGGCCGGGAGACAGGGGGACCATGTCCAGGAGGTAGGGGGTACAGAGGGTCGGGACAGAGACTCACCCAAGGGCCAGGAGGTTGAAGGAAACCCAAGGCCAGGAGACATGGGGGACCAGTGCCAGGAAACACAGAGGGACCAGGGCCAGGACGCAGAAAGCTAACTTGGCTAGGAGGCATAAGGGAACCAGGGTCGAGGAGCCGGGGGGATAATGGCAGGGAGACAGAGGGGGACCAGAGCCAGGAGGCCGAGGAGGACCAGGGCAGGTAGGCAGAAGGAGACCAGGTCCAGGAGGCAGAGGGGTACCTGGGACTGGAGACGGGGGACCAGGGCCAGGAGGCAGAGGGGTTCCTGGGCCGGGAGGCAAAGGGGGACCAGGGCCGAGAGGCGGTGGGGAACGAGGACAGGGAGGCAGAGGGGGACCAGGGCCGGGAGATGGGGACCAGGGCTGAGAAGCAGAGGGGGACCTGTGCCGAGAGGCAGGGGGAGACCAGGTCAGAGAGGTCGAGGCAGACCAGAGCCGCGAGGCAGCGGGATACCTGGGCCGGGAGACAGAAGACAAGCGCCGGGAGGCAGAGGGGTAACTGGGCCGAGAGACTGGAGACCCGGGGTGGGAGGCATAGGGTGAACAAGGCCAGAAGGCAGAGGCGTACCTGGCCTCGAGAAAGAGAGGGACCAGGCCCGAAAAGTTGAGGGGACCAGGGCCCGAGACAGACGGGGACCAGGGCCGGGAGACAGGGAGAGCAGGGCCGGGAGACAGGGAGACCAGGGCCAAAAAGCAGAGGGGAACCATGGCCAAGAGTCAGGGGGGGACCAGGGCAGTGAGGCAGTGGGGGACCAGGGCTGGGAGGTAGAAGAGGACCAGGGTGGGGAGGCAGAGGGGGACCTGAGCAGGTAGTCAGAAGGGAAGCAGGTACAGGAGGCAGAGGGGTACCTGGGCCAGGAGATGGGGGACCAGGGCCGGGAGGCAGGGTGACCAGGGCCTGGAGGCAGAGAGGGACCAGGGCTAGGAGGCAGAGGGCTTCCTCTACTGGGAAACAGGGAGGCCGGGAGGTAGCGGGGACCCGGGGCCGGTACGGAGAGAGGGACCAGGTCCTGGAGGTTGAGGGAGACCAGGGCCGGGAAGCACAGAGGGACCAGGGCTTGGAGGCAGAGGGGGACCAGGGACAGGAGGCAGAGGGTACCTGGGCCGTGAGGCAGGGGGAACAGGGCCGGGATTCAGGGGGCGGGGGGTACCTGGGCCGTGAGACAGGAGAACAAGAGCTGAGAAGCATAGGGGGAGAAGGTCCGAGAGGTAGAGGGTGACCAGGCCCGAGAAGCAGGGGGCGCCCAGGTCAGAAAGGCAGAGGCAGACCAGAGCCGGGAGGCAGAGGGTTACCTGAGATGGGCGACCAGAGCCAGGAGGCAGAGGGTGACCAGGGCCAGGAAGCAGAGGCGTACGTGGGCCGGGAGGTAGAGAGGTACCATTGCCGAGAAGTGGGAGGGATCTGGGCTGAGAGGCAGAGGGGGACCAAGGTGGGTGGGCAGAGGGGAACCAGGGCCAGGAGGCAGAGGGGGACGTAGGCCGGGAGCCAGGGAGATTAGGGCCGGGAGGTAGAGGGGACCAGAGCCGGGACGGAGGGAGGGACCAGGGCCTGAAGGTCGAGGGAGACCAGGGCCGGGAGGCACAGATGGTCCCGGGTCGGGAGGCAGACGGGGATCAGGGCGGGGAGGCAGAGTGGGACCAGGGCCAGGAAGCAGAGGGGTACCTATGCAGGGATACAGGAGGATCAGGTCTGAGAAGCAGAGGCGGGCCAGGGCCGAGAGGCAGGGGGAGACCAGGTCATAGATACAGAGTTGGACCAGGGCCGGGAGACATAGGGGTACGTAGGCTGGGAGGCAAAGGGGACCAGGGCAGAGAAGCGGGGTCGACAAGGTCAGGAAGGCAGAGAGGGACCAGGGCTAGGAGGCAGAAGGGTACCTGGGCCGGGAGACAGGGGGACCAGGGCCGAGAGGCTGATGGGGACCATGGCGGGTAGGCAGAGGTGGACCAGGGCTAGGAGGTAGAGGGGTGACTGGGCCCGGAAACGGGGGACCAGGGCCGGTAGACGGAGGGGTACCTGGGCTGGGAGGCCGATGGGGACCAGGGCAGGTAGGCAGAGGCGGACTAGGTCCAGGAGGCAGAGGATGACCAGGTCCAGGAGGCAGAGGGGTACCTGGGCCGAGAGAAGAAAGGGGACCAGAGTCCTAAAGCGAGCGGAGGGGGGCAGGCCCGGGTGGGCGAGCGGGACCAATTCCGATGGCCGAGGAGGACCAGGGCCAGGAGGCAGATGGGTACCAGGGCAGGTAGACAGAGGACGACTCGGGCCAGAAGACAGAGGGGTACCTGGACTGGAAGGCAGGGGGACCAGGGCAGGGAGGCAGAGGGGAACAAGGGATGGGAGGCACAGAGGGACCAGGTCCGGGAGGCAGAGGGGGATCAGGGCAGGATGGTAAGGAGGGACCAGGGCCAGGAGGCAGAGGGGTACCTGGGCTGGGAGGCAAAGGGAGACCAGGGCCGAGAAGCGTGGGGGACAAGGGCAGGGAGGCAGAGGGGGACCAGGACCAGGAGGCAGATGGGGACCAGGGCAGGTAGGCAGAGGGGGACCAGGACCAGGAGGCAGAGTGGTACCTGGGCCAGGACAGGGGGGACCAGGGCCAGGAGACAGAGGGGAACCTGGGCAGGGAGGCAGAGGGACCAGGGCAGGGCGGCAGAGGGGTCCCTGGGCTGCGAGACAGGAGGACCAGTGCCGAGAGGTAGAGGGGGATCAGGGCCGAGAGGTGAAGCGGGGCAAGGACCAGGAAGCAGAGGGGTGCCAGGGGTCAAGGGGACGACGGCCAGGAAGCAGAGGGGGACCTGGACCGGGAGACAGGAAGCAGGGCCGGGTGGTATATGGGACCCAGGGCTGGGACGTAGAGGGGGACCTGGGCCTTGAGACAGAGGGGGACGAGGGCCTGGAAGCATAGTGGGACCAGGGCAGGTATTGCGACGGGGGACCAGAGCCAGAGGGCAGAGGGGTACCTGGGCCGGGAATACAGGGGACCAGGTCACGGAGGCAGAGGGGTACCTGGGCCGGGAGACAGGGGGACCAGGGCCGGGAGTCAGAGGGGTAACTGGGTCGAGAGACGGGGGAGCAGGGCCGGGAGGCAAAGGGTGACCAGGACCAGGAGGCTGAGGCATACCTGGGCCGGGAGGTAGAGAGGGACCAGTGCCGAGAGGCAGAGCGGGGAACAGGGCCTGGAGGCATAGTGGGACCAGGACAGAGGGGAACCAGTGCCAGAAGGCAGAGAGGTACCTGGGCCGGGTGACGGGGGACCTGGTCTGGGAGGCAACAGGGAACCAGGGCCGAGAAACAGGGCGGGACCAGGACAGGGAGGCAGCGGGGGCCCAGGGACGGGAGGTAGAAGGGGAGCAGTGTGGAAAGGCAGAGGGGGACCAGGGTCGGGAGGTAGTGGGGTACCTGGGCCGGGAAACAGGTGGTCCAGGGCTGGGAGGTAGAGTGGACCAAGGGCCGGGATAGAGAGAGACCCAAGGGCCCGGAGGTAGAAGGAGACCAAGTCCGGGATGCACGGAGGGACCAGGGACGGGAGGCAGAGAGGTACCTGGGTCGGGAGATGGGGACGATGGCCAGGAGGCAGAGGGGTACCAGGCCAGGAGACAGGCAGCAGGGCCGGGTTGTATATGGTACGCATGGCTGGGAAAGAGGGAGGAGCACGGGCCTGGAGGCAGAGGGGACACCAGGGCCTGGAACCATAGGGGGACGGGGGCCTAAAGGCAGGGGGATACCTGGGCCGGGAGGCGGAGGGTGACCTGGGCCAGGGGGCAGAGTAGGGGTACCTGGGCCGGGAGGCAAAGGGGGACCAGGGCAGAAAAGCGGGGGCGACAAGGGCAGGGAGACAGAGGGGGACAAGGGCCGGGAGGCCGAGGGAGACCAAGGCCGGGAGGCCGAGGGAGACCAGGGCCTGGAGGCAGAGAGGGACCAGGACTAGGAGGCAGAAGGGTACCTGGACCAGGAAACAGGGGGACCAGGACCGGAAGGTAGGTGTGACCCAGGGCTGGCACGGAGAGAGGGACCAGGGCATGGAGGTTGAGGGAGACCAGGGCAGGGAGGCACAGAGGGACCAGAGCTGGGAGCCAGACGGGGATCAGGGCGGGGAGGCAGAGGGGGACCAGGGCCAGGAGGCAGAGGGGTACCTAGGCCGGAAAACAGGGGTAACAGGGCAGGGAGGCAGAGGGGCACCAGGGCCTGGAACCATAGCGGGACCGGGGCCAAAACGCAGGGGGATACCTGGGCCAGGAGGCAGAGGGTGACCTGGGCCGGGAGGCAAAGGGGGACCAGGGCGGAAAAGCGGGGGCGACAAGGGCAGGGAGACAGTGGGGGACCAGGGCTGGGAAGCCGAGGGAGACCAGGGCCGGGAGGCCAGGGGAGATCAGGGCCTGAAGGCAGAGAAGGACGAGGACTAGGAGGCAGAGGGTACCTGGACCAGGAAACAGGGGGATCAGGGCCGGGAGGTAGGCAAGACCCAGGGCTGGGATGGAGAGAGGGACCAGGGCATGGAGGTTGAGTGAGACCAGGGCCGGGAGTCACAGAAGGACCAGGGCTGGGAGGCAGACGGGGATCATGGCGGGGAGGCAGAAGGGGACCAGGGCCATGAGGCAGAGGGGTACTTGGGCCGAAAGACAGGGGGACCAGGTCAGGGAGGCCGAGAGGTACCTGAGCCAGAAGACAAGAGGAGGGGAACATAGGCCGGGTGGTAAAGGGGACCCAGCGACAGGACGGAGAGAGACTCCTGGGCCTGGAGGTAGGAGACCTGGGCCGAGAGGTAGGCGTGACCCAGGGCTGGGAAGTAGAGACGGACCAGGGCGTGGAGGTTGAGGGAGACCAGGGCCGGGAGGCACAGAAGGAGCAGGTCTGGGAGGCACAGAGGTACCAGGGCTGGGAGGCAGATGGGGATCAGGTCGGGGAGGAAGAAGGGGAGCAGGGCCAGGAGGCACAGTGACACCTAGTCCGGGAGACAGGGGAACCATGGCCGGGAGGCAGAGGGGTATCTGGGCTGGGAGACAGGGGGACCAGGGCCGGGAGGCAGAGAGGTAACTGGGCCAAGAGATGAAGGACCAGGGCCGGGAGGCAGAGGATGACCAGGGCCAGGAGTCAGAGGCGTACCTGTGCTGGGAGGTAGTGAGGGACCATGGCCGAGAAGTCGGGGGGACCTTGGCCGGGAGGCAGATGTGGACCTGGGCCGGGAGGCAGGGAAATCAGGGCCTAGCGGCAGAGGGGGACCAGGGCCAGTAGGCAGAGTGGAACTTGGGCCGGGTGACAGGGAGATGAGGGCCGATACAGAGAGAGGGACCGGGGCCTGGAGGTTGAGAGGGACCAGGGCCGGGAGGCAGACGAGGACAGGGCGGGGAGGCAAAGGGGGACCAGGGCTAGGAAGCAGAGGGGTACCTGGGCCGGGAAGCAGAGGGTTATCTGGGACCGGAGACAGGAGGACCAGGGCTGAGAAGCAGAGGGGGACCAGGGCCGAGAGGCGGTGGGCGACCAGATCATAGACGCCGAGGCGGACCAGGGCCGGGAGGCATACGGGTACCAGGGGCGGGAGGCAGAGGGGTACCAGGACAGAGAAACGGGGGTGACAAGGGTAGGGAGGCAGAAGGGAACCAGGGCACGGAGGCAGAGGGGCACTAGGGGTGGGAGGCCCAGGGGGAATAGGGCCTGGAGGCAGAAAGGGACCAGGGCTAGGAGGCAGAGGGGTACCTGGGTCTGGAGACAGGGGGACCAGGGTCAGGAGGTAGAGGGGACCCAAGGCCGGGATATAGAGAGACCCAAAGGCAGGGAAGTAGAAGGAGACCAGGGCCAGGAGACAGAGGTGGACCATGGCAGGGCGGCGGAGGGGGACTAGGGCAGGGAGGCATGGAGTACCTGGGCCAGGTGACAGGGGCACAAGGACAGGGAGGCAGAGGGGTACTTGGGCTAGGAGACAGGGGACCATGGCCAGGAGACAGCGGGGGACCAGGCCCGGGAGACAGCGGGGGACCAGGGCCGGAAGATAGCGAGGTACCTTGGCCGGAAGGTAGAAGGGACCCAGGGCCGGGATGGAGAGAGACACAGGAGCCTGGAGGTAGAGGGCGACCAGGGCCGGGAGGCAGAGGGGTACCTGGGCCAGGAGGCAGAGGGGGACCAGGGCCGAGAAATGGGGGAGCAGGGCCGGGAGGCAGAGCGGGACCAGGGATGGGAGGCAGAGGGAGTCCAGGGTGGGGAAGCCGAGGAGGCACAGAGGGACCAGGGCCAGGAGGTAGAAGGAGACCAGGTCTGGGAGGCACAGAGGGACCGGGGCCAGGAGGCAGAAGGGTACCTGGGCCGGGAGACAGGGGGACCAGGGCCGGGAGGCAGTGGGGCACATGGGCTGGGAGACGAGATCCTGGGCCGGGAGGTAGAGGGTACCCTGGGCCAGCACGGAGTGAGAACCAAGGGCCTGGAGGTAGTAAGGAGACCAGGGTTGGGAGCCACAGAGGGAACAGTTTCCGGAGGCATAGGGTGACCATGGCAGGGCGGCAGAGGGGGGACCAGGGCCGAGATGCGGGGGTGATCCAGGACTGGGAGGAAGAGGGGGACCAGGCCGGGGAGGCAGAGTGGGAGCAGGGCCAGGAGGAGAAGGGTATGTGGGTCGAGAAACAGGGCGATCAGGGCCAGGAGGTAGAGTGGACCCCGGGACGGGACGGTAAGTGAACCAAGTGCTTGGAGGTAGAAGAAGACCAGGGCTGGGAGGCACAGAGAGACCCGTGCTGGGAGGCAGAGGGGGACTAGGGCCGGGAGGCAGAGGGGTACCTGGGCTGGGAGATGGGGGGACCAGGGCTGGGGAGCAGAGGCACACCTGGGCTGGGAGACGGGGTCCTTGACTGGGAGGCAGAGGTTGACCAGGGCCAGGAGGCAGTGGGGTACCTGGGCGCGGAGGCAGAGTGGGACCAGGGCTGAGAATGGGGGGGGACCAGGGCAGGGAGGAAGAAGGGGACCAGGGTCAGGAGGCAGAGGGGGAACCAGGGCATGAAAGCAGAGGGGTACCAAGGCCAGGAGGCAGAGGGGGACCAAGGCCAGGAGGAAGAGAGGGACCAGGGCCAGGAGGCAGAGGGGTACCCTGGGCCTGGAGATGGGGACCAGACCTGGGAGGTAGAGGGGACCACGCGCCAGAACAGAGAGAGAACCAAGGGCCTGGATGTAGAAGGAAACTGGGGCCGGGGGGCACAGATGGACCAGGGGCCGGCAGGTTGAGTGGGACCAGGACAGGGCGGCAGAGGGGGACCAGGGCCGGGCGGTAGAGAGGGGACCAGGGCCGGGAGGCAGAGGGGTACCTCGACTGGGAGGCTGAGGCGGACCAGGGCCGAGAGGTGGGGGGGTTCGGGCCAGGAGGCAGAGGTGTACCTGGCCCGGGAAACGGGGACCAGGACTGAGTGGTAGAGTGGTACCTGTGCCAGAAGACATGGGGACCTGGGCCTGTTGGTAGAGGGGACCCAGGGCTAGGAAGGAGTGAGGAACCAGCGCCTGGAGGTAGAGGAAGACCAGGGCCGGGAGGTACAAAGGGGCCATACTCGGGAGGCAGAGGGCGACTGGGGATGGGGGAAGCATAGGAAGACCAGGGCCAGGAGGCAGAGGGGTATTTGGGGCCGGGAGACAGGGGGACCAGGGCCAGAATGTAGAGTGGGTACCTGGCTGGGTTGTGGATGGGACCCAGGGCCAGGATGGGTAGAGGAGACCCAAGGTAATAGGAGACTAGGAGACTAGGGCCGGGAGGTACAGAGGGACCAGGGTCGGGAAGCTGAGAGAGGCCAGGGGCCGAGCGGCTAGGCGGGCCAGGGCCTGGAGGCAGAGAGGGACCAGGACCGGGAGGCAGAGGGGAGCCAGGGCCAAGAAATGGCGGGTGACCAGGGCAGGGAGGCAGATTGGACCATGGCTGGGAGGCAGAAGGGGACCAGGGCCCGGAGGCAGAGGGGGATCAGGGGCCAGGATGCCGAGGGACACCTGGCCCCAAGAGACGGGGGGACCAGGGCCGGGAGGCAGAGGGGGGATCTGGGGCAGATAAGCGGGGGGAACCAGGATATGCAGGCAGAGGCCAACTAAG